>NC_044496.1:48171635-48184135 GCF_902362185.1 Chanos chanos
ACATTCAAACAAGGAGCTTAGAAAAAATAGAACTCTGACTATGAGGAACTGTGTGAGTTAGAGAAGTTAAATATTGAAAGGTAGTTGGGCTACATGGCACTCTTTCTTTAAGGGATAAGTTAATTCTGTGAAATAATACAAATAGTCAAATCACTTTTCTTAATAGGTGCTATTCATAGTAGTGTTTTTGATTTTACAAATAGCTCTTTTATGGTCCTTGGTGTTTTTCCCTCATAACTTAACTCCATATTGAAACATTTGCCCGTGGTATGCCCCACCGTACAAAACAGTATGACTGCATTGATCTCTCTGTTAACAATAGTCCCCTCTCACCCCTTCTTGGAAATGATTTTGAGTCTGGGATAAGTCTTCTCTTTTGTGTCTAATATCTTTTCATACTATCTCTTCTCTCACCATAGAAAACCACAGCCCCTCTCATACCAAATGAGCACACTCCTGAGGAAGCCAAACCCAGCATCGGTGCCACATCACCAAAGGAGGAGAAACCATCCACCCCAAGAGACGCTTCCCTCAAATCTCCCTCCAACCCTGCTGTTATCAAGGAGTCAGCCCATTAGTTCTGGCAAGTCCCAGCATGGACCTTTTCCTCCATTATTTTCTTCCTGAGTGTTCTTGTTTCAGGAACATCAACCAAACCTTAAAAACACCATTTGGGCTGAACCTAATGAAATCGTGGACTTCACAGTTCAGTACTCTCACATCTCCTCACCAATGAGTGAAAACATACAGACTGTCCTCAGAATGGACGTCATGCTGGTTTTTTTAACCGAGGCGGTAGAAAGGTCCTGAGGGCCTAGAGACTCTCTCTCTTCTGAACGCTGCATGAAAGACTACAGAGGAGAGATTGAGTGGGGGGGGGGGGGGGGGGGGGGGGGGGACTCAATCATCTATTGATGAAATCCATGTACTTTGGAACCTGATAATTAACTTTAATCTGGAAGCATACTCTGATTGTCCGTACTGTTCTTGTACTACTTTCTCCTTCCTTTGCTGATCGCGACTATAACACGTAGTTCCACCTGAACTAAATGTCCTTTACCAGTGTTTCCTCTGGACTTGTGTAAATCTTGTATAACATGCAAGCAGTTCTTGTTCTTGGCCTCTGTAGTGTATCCTGAATCAGTTGCTATGCAAACTACACAGAAAAAGACAGGACGAAGCCTTGCAGCTCTTGTGTAGATCTTTCTGACGGGGAAATCATGTTACTGAATTTTAGGACTTTGTGCAAAGGAAAAAAAGCATTGTCTCCCAAGAGACAGTAACAGACAGAACCTCATCTTACCCTCCTTACTTAGGTTTCGATTGAAAAATTTAGCCATAGTGAAAGTTACATCCTTTTAAAGAAGTCAGTCAGCTGCAAATATGACTCCCAACTCGGGTAGTCTGTCTTTTCCGTGTGTTGTAGTCATCAGAGGGAATTTTGTAGCAGGGAGCTGGGCAAACTACATTTTGGCTGCCACTTAAATATAAAAAGACTATTTGCGTTATATTAATATTTTTGTTCAACCATAGTACATGTTTTTGTTACCATTGTTCACTGCAAATATGATTCTGTGATTTATAAGGCATGTGCATTTAAACTGAAAGATAAGATATCGTAGGCTGTGAGCTAAATATGTCACTTGCCAGAAATGACTAGGAGGAAATTTGATGGGAAACTAAATGCATTCAGTACAGTCCACTGTTGGAAAAAATATGCCTTCTTTTCTTATTGATGAAGTATTTAAGGGAGGAACAGATGATTTGACTGTGGCTCATATATAGGTTATGTATACATCACTAGAGTTATCATAGAACTTGAGAACATATTCATGTTGAAACAGACCTGTGGTAGTTTTGCCCTGCTGTCCTCTACTCTCTGAGTTCCATAAAGATCTTCTTTTACGATTGATGTGCACAGTGTGAGGCATGCAAAGACAGTGTGTTTAGGGCCATACAGAGGTTGTACGTCTCAGAGCTGGGTAGAGTTTTTGTAAGTGTTTGTGTGTGTGTGTGAGTTACTGTCTGATAGAAACGGCCTAACTCCTGTTGACAGACATTAGTAACAGTGCCTTATCTGAGAGCTGCACTATCATATACAACTAAGGCCATCTGTAGAGAAATCCCGTGATATAGTACTACTCTTGCTTGTATATATGGATTATCTAAAGATGACACTTTTATACAGTACCAATGATACATTGACAAGCAAAAAAAAAAAAAAAAAAAAACCAGAAAAAAAAGATCAAGCCATTGTTTAAATGTATATGCTCTATGTATGAAAATATGAAAAGCTGTGTTTTGAATCCCTGGATTCCTTATGAAAACAGAAAGTGCTGTAGTGATTGCTTCAGTGACCGCATCCTACTCTAGATACCGTTTTAGTAGGAATTTGCTAGAATATGACCTCAGATCATCCAAATACCTTCCTGCTGTAGTCCTGGCTGAAAGTCCATTGTCATTCTTAACATGCTTTTCATTTCTGCTCCCCCGTCATCTCTCTGAAGAGAAAAAACATTCCTGCTCAAGGCTACACAACAGTTGACAGGGACCACTCCTATTATCATTAGGAAAGAGTGAAAGATGGAAGAGAGTTATAGTTCATATTTCCACACATTGGTTCATTTCACAGCGAATGAAGCTGCAGATAAGAGGAGATTCAGACTGCTGGAGGGGAAGATTGTATAGTCTGAGTCGTATAGACAGACTGAGGATGGAAAACTCACAAAACCATTGTCTGCTAAACTGGTGTTTTGATTGATAAAATATTGCGTGACGAGTGTGTTGCTTTACACATTTTACTGCATCGTTTGTAAGATGTATTAATTGCTTTTTAGGTATGCTAAAGTGAATTCCTCAAGTATGTTGGTGGTGTGTAATGGTTGACTAATCGTGTAGTTACCTTTTTATTTTGCTCATACAAATATCTCCCAGCCTCTAAAGTGTCAATGGGCATATTTAGAGGAACCTTTTGAAGACTTTTTTTGGTATGGAAGTTATTATTATCTGAGAAATCTCCTGATTTTATTTTATTTTCTGTTTATCTTGCCACTACAATCATGTCAACTTTGTTTTTTTTTCTCCAGATAACATGTGAATGTTTCAAATGAGTCATTTAAGCAGTATTGTTAATGTATTGGAAAAGTAGGGAGTGAATTGTTGATTTTTGTCTTAATATGGAAACCTAGAGTGGAAAATATATATTAAATAGTGGTATTACACCCTTTTTGGGTTTGTTGGAATGATGTTTGTAAAGCTCTGTTTCTGTACACTTAATTTTTTGAAAGATCAGCATTTATAAATTCTGATTTCAAGTCATATACATTGCAAGTGCAGATTCTGTATTTGTTTGAAACTGTTTTTGTTAGAATTTCAGCTTGCCTGTAACAGGTCTGCAGGGATTGATCTGTGGGAAGAAAAGGAGAAAATGATACTTTTGTTTTGTTTTTGTTTTTTTCCCTCTGAGTTTCATTGTGTGTGTATATATATGTTATGCAAGTGTCCACAGTTGTATGGCTTTGGGTTCATCTTGTCTATCTTAAGACACTCAGACTGCAGACGTTTTACCTAAATGACATTGTCTCCTGGGGAGTATTCTAATGTGAGTTGTAGTAAAATGGTTTAACTTGGCAGTTGCAGTGAATTGAACTGCATTGCTGTTCATGAGAAGTGAGAATATTTATTGATGAACTAAATGGGATTGCTAATGATGAACTCAGTTGTAGCTGCAAAGTGAATGGATGGAAATGAAGTTTTATTTTCTAGAGTGTAAATGGTTTATCCACTACCCGTTTAATACTAACTTTCAACTCTGATACTGACATAATTCTGCAAAGCTTTGACTCTGAGGGTAACCATCCAAGTCAGGTGTAAGAATTCTAACCTTTAATGCCAAGTAAACATTAGGGTTTATTTGTGTTCCTTATGAGCCAATATTAGCCAGTATGCTCTGAATATGCGTACAGTGCATAATGTATGCGATATGAAGGATCACAGATGGATTTATGGTTATGTTCACTTTGCTTTGTATTAACACTGTGATAATGTATAAATATTTCCTTTTATCTGTCTCTACTTTTTACATGTTGGATTGGTGTGTATGTTCATTAAATTATATAATTGTGTTATTATTACAGTTATTCTTTGTTGACGGCCCTTTTTGAAGACGGACAGGCACTTCACCAATATTGTGTTTAATGGTATTTTTTTTTTTTTTTGAAAAACGTTAAAAAGTGTTTAAAATACATATAAAAACTATCAAAATAAGTCACGACATCATTGTATGTCACTTTTAAGACGAAGACAAACAGTTTAGAAAGGACAGTGCATTTTATACAGTGGACTTTGTGGACTGCAATCACACCACAACTGGAGTGAGGAAAAAACAGCAGTCATACACAAACGTCCATAAGTAAGAAGTAAAACAAAGAAACAATCCATTTTCACACAAAAGTAAATGCTAAATGTTCGGTTATGAAGATATTCTTGACATGATAAAAGTCAAAGCAACAATGGTATAAGTAAAACTATAACAAAAAAAAAAACAAAACATGTTTTACATTCAAGATGAAATATGGACATAGAATTACTGTATGGAATATATCAGATCACTCTGAGAGATTGTAAAATGAAACTGTTGTCACTGATAACTGAATCACAGGAAAGTACAGTAACCAGATCAAGTCTATACATAGTAAAAAATATGCAGCATAGAGAACATTATTTCAAAACATTTTTGGATGTGCTGCTATCCTGGTCATGTTTCATAACAAATGTATTAAATGCACAACATCTCTCTTGTAAGTGTTGTGCCGTTAGTTAACAGTCCCGTGTTGTTCCAGGATAACTGAGTGAAATATTAAGGATACAATTACAAAATCAGTCTGAAACCTCATGGTTGACACCAGTGAGAAACATTTTTTCTGGATCAACAGAGTGCAAGGCACTCTTCAGTGATAGTAACTTGAGATCAACACATCTGGCTTTTATAGAACAAGATAAATGCTACACAATAATTCAACGTCTCAGCATTCAAGGTCTGTGCATCTGAAAGATTATCGCCACTGCAAAACACTCTGAATCCACTGGTGAGCTCATAGGAGTCCCAGAGGACTGTATTCTGGGAGGTGTCCGGAAGCTCATCCCTGCAGGGCTCTCAGGATTCCTCCTCCACAGTAAGGTTCTGAAGTTGCTCCTGAGTGGCACTTACTTCAGTCTCTGTTTCTGGAATGTTCTCCATTTCACTCTGAGGTGCAGAGTCAGGCTCGTCGCGCCCGTTGGCCAGGTTTTCCGTGCTCTCGTAACAACCAGAGTCTCTGGGCGCTTCCACCCTTTCCTCAGCCTTCTCCTCTCCCTCGTCCTCGCACTCTCCCTCCGCTAAGACGGAAAAAATCAAAACAGACGAAGGTTACACACACTTAAATGGTACAGCCAACGATGTATTGTAATGGCAAGAGTTATGTGAAGGTTTAATCAGTTGAAGCTATATCAATTAGTCTACTGCAGTTCAGTATGTGGTACCTGAAAGAACCTTTTTTTTTTTTTTTACCATTTTATCTGTATTTATATTCTGTAAACCATGTTGCTCTGACATTTTAAGCATTGGAGGAGATTGGGTGCAATTTAGCAGTGCACAGACAACAGCGGCATCTGTCCAATTAGCACCGTGGTGTACATTCCCTGCGATCTAAAGACCGATCTTCTGAGTATGTACTTAACAAGGAGAGATGTCACACTGTGGATATTTAAATTAGGAATAATGATTTGGTTGAGAGGAGAGCTGAAATTTTTAAATATGTCTCTGGGGTAAATTACATTTCCTGGATGTTAACAAGAAAGATTCGGAGATTGCATCAGATAGGAAAGTTGTACCGAGAAACAGTTTGAAACACAGATCTGATGAGGTGATTCATGCAGATATATGCAGTATTTTAACTGAGAGCAATCTCTCTCTTTTTTGCTCAAGCCTTCTCTTGTTTGTCCTGCCGTACTCTGTCCTTCATTTACAACTCATGTGTACTCATTTTGATCCTACTGAACTGTTGTATCAGGGTTTAATGTAGAACAGGGCAGTCATACGTACAGTCATGCAGCAGTTCTGCGGCAGTCAGTATCTTGCTCCGTTGCTCAGGGTCAGTGATGTTTAGCTCGTTAAGGTGGGATTCTTTCAGACCAGCAAAGTCCTCTAGAGTCTGAAAACCATGCATGGACAACAAAGGGCCAAGATCCTGGAACAAAACATAAGAAGAAAACTTTTCAGGAACATATCTACCGTACTTAATCAGTGTGGTTGACACAAAGATTAGTAATCCAAATTAGATTTGCATCCATGTAATGATATTACAGAGTTTCTGACGACTATAATCTCCTCTCTCTGCTATGGGAAAAATTGCATGCCACTAAGCGACATATACCAAATAACTGCATTTATAATGACATTAGTACATTAGTAACAAAAATGTAGTTGCATGCTTTTACTGTATCACATTTATGTCATTATCCAAGGGTGTACTATGTACCTGTGTGTGTGCGTGCCAGTTTTTCCTAACTTAAGAAGACATTTTACTGGACATATACTTTTCTAATAGAAATGCCTTGTCAATCTGGGGTCAAAATAATAGTCTCCGTTGGAAAAAAAAATGCCAAGACAATTTTTTCATAAAAGATATTGCTGTTATTAGTGAAAATGTTTTGCTCAGGGATAGGATTAGGTTGTTATTCTTTACCTTTGTTACTTTTGTTGGAATTCGGGGGGGGGGGGGCTACTTGGACCTACCTAACAAGGTGTGCGTGCGTGCATGTGCGTGTGTGCGTGTGTGTGTGTGTGTGTGTGTGTGTGTTTGAGGGTGTGGGTGTGTTCGAAACACTGGCTTACTGTTAGGCCAATGCTCTCCAGAACCTCCTCCAGAGTTTTGGGTTTGAGTGATTTGCGGTTGGCTTGGCTCTGGCACCTCTTCCTCTTTGGCGGTGTGTCCTCATCTGGTAGTATGGTGACGTAGATGAACTTGAAAGAACCCACTTTGTTACCCAGTTTACCCGTCCACGTACCCACTGGAGGCTTCTCAATAATCTGAATGATGTCCCCTTTCTGGAAGAGAGACGTGAAGAGTCAGCTGACTCAAAATCCACCAGATAAAGACGCTTCTCTCTTATTGCTCCCTAAATCCCTCATATGCAACTGAATGACCATCAAAATCAGTATGAAAAAAACACAGGGTCGCATTCAGGAAGCCATCACATCATCATGACTATTTCAAATGATTCCAAACAACATTTCAGGGAGTATTCTGTGTTTATTTACTTATATCAAAATAACATTATACTTCCAGATGAACTTTGCTTTTTAAACCAGATTTATTAAAAGCACCAGTAAATCAACAACACTGAATGTTTATTAGCTGTTCTGGAGATACAGGTAAGAGGGCTTTCTTTGAAAGATTGTATAATCGGAACAGAGACTCTATGGAGATACCTTACCTGGAGTTTGAGGGAATCCACATCATACGGGCTGGGTGTAAAGTCTGTGTGGACTTGCGCTCGTCCACAGAACGGGCCTGTGTAATTACTGTCCTCCAGTCTCATACTGTCTCTCTGACTGAAACCGCTGTCCAAACTCTGCCTGTCCCCACCTGCAAAACCAGCCACGATATGAGTCCACAAATCCAACTCAGACAAAGTGTTCTCAAACCACTGATGAGGCAATGGGGTGTTGGATATTTCAAATTAAAAACAAAACAAACAAACAAAATAACAGCAGTATAACCCTTTTTTAACACAGGCTGTGCAAACATGTAGGTAATTTTCACTATTTGTTTTAACAGTGGTTATTCATTCAGGCATTTTTGTGTGAATAGGGAGTCCATTGTGCCTGATTCTGGTCTCATTTCATGGCTTTGGTATTGAGAGTGAAATGGTAAGCTTACAGCTGGAGAGCTGGCGGGACAGTGGGCTGTGTAAAGTCTCTTCTGATCCTGTTGAACACACAGATGTCCGGTTCCCAGCAGTCAGGTCTGGGATCCAGTCGTTAGACATGGGGGACATGGAACCGTCCTCCCCGCTGTCATTCTGAAATACATGGGTATTATTTTTTAAAAAATGATCAAATCTCAAAGAAAAAGAAACCGAGAAATGTATTGTTCTTCCCAGCACAGCTTGTGTTTGTAATAGAAGGTACTGTCATCCAGAATCCAGCAGGGGGAGACATAATCAGTCTTTTGTGAGAAGCACAGAGGCCTCATCCCCTTGTAAACTCACTGTTAATGCAACACTGTTTTACTTAATACATTTTTGAGGACACTGCTTGAAAACATTCCCCAGCGCCAGTGAGAATTTTGTCAAACTAGCTTTCCACAAATCTGCTAAATTTTACATAATGTAACACAGGGGTGTTCCCGTCATTTATGTATTTCTGTTATTTATGTAATACACTTGTGATAACTGATGTTAAATTTAATACTTTCACAAAAATCATAAAATATCAAAATATATTTCAAAATACATTTTAAGCACTGATTGTACATATTGGATTTGTTAAAAAATAAATAAAGGTATGATTATGGCTTTTTCTCAGAGTATTTGTAATTGGGAATCTGAAAAACAAGTATTGACTTGTCTGTTACCTACCTCTTCAGCGAGAACTTTTTGTACCATCTTGGAAGTTTTTCGGGTCATCGTTCGTGAGATGACGTTTCGCCATTTTTTTCCTAGTTTTCCACTGCTCTTCCCAGAATCCTCCTGGGCTGTACCCTCTTGTGCCTGAAAAGTAACCACGCTATTTTAAAACTAAAAATAATAACAACAATAAAATTCTGCTCAAACGGGTACAGTATGAACGATCATGTGACACATACCTGCTATGACACATGTACTGTGTGCTGTGCACCACACAGCTTTGCCCTCTGATTTAAAACGCAATTAAATGCACAAAACACAATCATACAGAGTGTTAATGGACTGTACTTTATGGGTGTCTTTCTATCTATCTGCACAAATGACCTCAAAAAAAACAAAAAACAAAAACAACTGTTCAAAATCCTGTGAACAGGGTTGTTGTACGCTATCCTGAAAATGCTGTATTACATGTCAAGATTACATGTCATGCAATACGTTGACTTTTACATTTACAAACTTAAATTGACGTGGACATTGACACATATGATCTTTTGTGCTGTACATCATCTCTTGATCTCACGCCTACACAGTGGCCACATGTCCTTGGGTTGACATTGTGGTCTGCCGGTGCATGCATTTAAAATGATCTTCCCACACATTTAATTACCCTGGTGTTGGTGGGTGCTCTCCTGGGGTTCTTCCCCCTTTTGATTCAAATTCAAACTAGCCTCTTACTTAAATACTGAGTAGAGTTAGATATACACGCTGAGTATTGGGACACAAGGTTTCCAGTAAGGTCAGCCTCTAACAGTGGTTAATGTGTCACCATATGAAATAGCAACCACAGTGACTCAAAAACGCTCCTCCCCACTAAACTGCAAAAAGATGTAGCCCCGCTTGGCACAGAGGTGCAACCTGCCGAAAACACCATCACAAACAGAGCGGAAGACTGCACAGCGTAACATTTAACACATCGACGGCAGAACATCAAAAACGCTCAAGCATTAATGGGTTTTTTTTACATCTCGAAATTTTTAATATTTCTGTGAACAGGTGAATGTATTCTGTCTCACGCTCGCCCCATTGTTTCTTTTTAAATATCTTAAAATGATAGTTTTTTGTGTAAATGACTGGAGCCATTCCAGTTTAAGTGACATAACGCAGAAATGATTCTCAGAGTGTCTACAGGCTCTCTGCATGGCTGCCTTGTGAGAAATAGACATCCTGTCTGGGTTATTTCTGCTCTGAGCTACAATCGCTCGTAGACACCTTTTGATTTCTGGACTGATTTTTTCACTTCTGACCTCAAAGTCTGTTTGGTCAGTGATTAGTTCTCGGGTTGCGTGAAAGTTAACGACACTTGAAAATGTTCACCTGACCTTGACTGTTGTCATTGTAATGGTTTCCATATGTGCTCATCGTAGGAAGTACAATCACCATAACTTCCTCATTCAAATAAATATTCAACTTGACATTCTACCCACAGCATTTAGGCTATTGTTCCTCACTGGAGAGAAGAATGAATGTACAGTATGTTATAAACAGAGACATTAATACATGAATCTCTACTTCACAACTTCTCCCCATTTATACGTTCACAGATATTTGTTAACCTCACACACAACATACCGATTCATCTATGGTAGGCTCAGTTTCCACTACAGGAGAGGATGGTTTGGGTTTCATGAAGTCCTTGAAGCTGCCGGACCTTTGCAGGGTGAGCTGTGGAAAACATGGGAACTTCAGTGAGAAACACAAAAACGAAACAAAACAAACAAAAAAAAATGCGGCTTTACAAAAGTCATACAAATAGGTATTCTTTGAAACGAAGTGTGTCTTTTTGTCTGAGTGACGTCATGGCTCATTAATGTGTGGGTGGGCAGAACGTATTTAGAACTTGTTTTATCTCACTGAAACGTTGGAACAATCAGAGCCATTCTTTAAAATGTCTTTTTTACAAACCAAAATGCAAAAAGCAAAAAAAGAAAAAAAAAAAAAACCCAACGAAAAACCCCCAAAACAAAAGAAAAACAAAAACTAAAACAAAATACATATATATAGCCCTCTTTGTTGATATCATATTATAACAGACTCTTTCATTGCACAGCTTTCTGAACTTATTGATGCTAATGGTTGAAACTGAGGAAGACAAATGAAAAGGTTTTTCATTTATTCACACATAAGTTATTTTTCAGAAAAGAAAAATGTGAAAATGAGATTCGCCAGTAAGGCATTATGTCTGTTGTGATACTGAGCATGTTACGGACTTTGAGCATCCTGTTGCCCAGAGCAGCACCCCCTGTGGCTTCTGAGGTCATTTACATCTAACGCGATAATGTTACAGTTAACTTCAGTGTTTTCCAGTGCTCTAATAATAGCATTTACTCTGATGAGTGTTGATTTGTATTGACAATGAAAGGTGTTTAGATAATAATTAGATAATCCTTCCATGGGGGAGACACACTCTGTAACCCCGTATTGACATGTAAAAAGATTTCAGATAAGTAATAAATGAACAGCGGATGCTACAGATACGCTTTACCACAGAAATGACAAAACAATGCGCACATTATGTTATTTCCTTTGGCTGAAAAACCACTAACAGCAAAACGGTGTGCAGAACACATAACGCAAAACGATATAACTGAAAAACTGAAAAGTCTTTTAGTTTTAGCAGACTGTGTGCTTGGAGAGATATGCTCTGAGACACAGGTCACATCATAACATGATTCTTTCTCTTATCACCATCCATCCTTTGCGCGACTTGTCTGAGCACAGGAAATTGCTACGTCACAGCCAACTGTTGCAAGACAATCCTTGCAGGGCCTCATGCAGTCTAGACGACAGGCTTCTGATTAAAATGCATTCAGGCAAAAAAAAAAAAAACCCACAATGAATAGATTTTACATTTGTACAAAAACTTAACCAACTCTAACCAGAACAAATGAACAAGCTGATATAATTAGCAGATGAGTGGAGGCCAGTAGTGTTGCTAGTGGTGTCTAGCTGTCATGTCAGTGGAGGATGTTGACACTCATGTTTGAGATATCTTTTTCACCAAGTTTCAGCTTTGGGGTAGTGAAACAGGAGTGACAAAAATCAGATTATATTTAGCCACCCACGAAAACCATTTGCAGCCATCCTGCTCAACTGCTAATGAAATGGTTCTCTACAAGAGATATGGTATGCAAATCATCAAATGGAAAATTGACTTTTTCATAGCAGTCTTTGTACAGAGAGTTCAGTTCTATGTAGCTAATACACAAAGCATTGTCTTTCAAAGCACAGAACATAACCGGCACCATTGGTGTTTGAAGAATGTGATCAAACATTCCACAGACTTCAGATACAGCAATTGCTATGTTCATAATTATGTATAGGCACCATTACTGTTAGGATAGCATGGGAAAACACGTGTCATGAAAACTATAGCAATAGACTTCCATCTTAGTGAATATTATATTTCAGATATCTATTTTCTGAATAACTTTCTATAAGATGCAGATCAGCGACCAATTCTAGTAATATTGATATATGCATATCCAATACATTGTGAAAAAAATGTATCATTAATATAAGGTACATGCCTTACAACCCTGACTTAACCATTTCACGTGATTATAATCAAGAATCTAAAGTTAATTTTTTTTCCATGGGTTTTTTTTTTTTTTTTTTGGTCAACATTTTGGTAAAAAAAAACACTGACTCTGAGTTGGACATCTTTGTGTCCACAGTTCTCATTGCAACATTTTGTGTCTCTGTCTCCATTCCTCATCTTAACAAATAAAGAAATGAAATGAGATAAGTAAAATAGAGGGATTCTCATAGTGTAATTTAGAACTATGACTTTAAGTTCTAACATTAGATGATAGTTCTGCCTGATAGTACTC
>NC_044496.1:48186635-48326635 GCF_902362185.1 Chanos chanos
CTAATCTAAAGGAGATAGTCACCGGTCACTATGGAAACTGCTGATTTAGATATAGTTGATAAAGTTTTAGTGGCACGTGACAATGTAAAACATGAATGACAGGTAAGCCAAAGTGAAAAGATGTTTGTGAAATGAAAATGTAAGTTTTTTTTCTGTTCTGCCTCAAATATTTGATTATATGATGACCCAAGGTAGTGAGCTCATTCTTTTCATCATCTCTTTTGTTTGCTTCAGTTCCTCTTGAAACTCAGCCTTCATTTCCTGACAGACAGCAGTCGGAGTCACCGTGTCAAATGCTAATTATCTCTCTCACAAAAGACTCTCAGGAGTCTAATATCTAAAATGCTGTTGACATCCAATGGCACTAAGGGTATTTCTTTTTCTCCTCTCGAAAGGTTTTTTTTTTTTTCTCTCCAGCTGAGAGAAACACGGTCAAACAAAAGTGTGCAAAGAAAGAGCGGACGTCTCTTAAACCGCATACACCTTCCCGCGCTCTGACGGAACTGTTGCTAGGCAACAGCACCTCTGCTGGCATGAGCTCTTCACATGTGGCATCGCGAAACCTCAGATGTAGCGCTTGGAGAACAGAGGCCCTTGCATAAAGCAAACCTGAAATTTTGTTTTTGTTTTCTCATTTCCTCCATCGTTTGCTTCAGTCCCTTTATTTTGGGGTGTCAGCAACTGAAGAGCTCTTAGCAAGAGTAGAATAATGACACTGGGGATTTGGATAAATAGTGGTATTGAAGTAATATATCGTTAAGTTATTTTGCAAAAGTTTTACAGTTATGCCCAAAAATACGACTTAGTAATTTACAGCTGTAATGTGTCAACAAATTCAAAAGAGCTCCTGGTGTCAGTGATCCCTGGTAATCATGTCACCCTTGGAAACCATTGTCTAAATTGCTCAGGCAATCAGAGAGACATGACTTTTGGAAGAAACAAAAACAAATGGCATTTCTGAACTTGAAAGGTACAGTTATGCTGCCCTGCTGTAAATGTTAGAAGATGTAACAGACGCTGAGAGAACTGCTTAGACTACGTGTGGCTTGACACAGGCTTAATTTAATGAATTTTAAATCAACAAAGATTGTCTTTAAAAGACTTGCACATACACAAAAAAGCAGTGACATAAACCTCACATTTTGCTGCTTTCAAAAATTTCAAGTAATCCCACTGAACAATTTCATAAATTTGACAACAACACGTACACAACGTAGCCGGTCTACATCTGGAAATTTAAAATCGCACATTTTGTTTCAAGCTAAAAGTTTTATCAAATCTTTACACTATCACTGATATAAATTAATCTGTCATGACAGTGGACAGAGGAATGCAGCGCATAGACAAGAGGGAGTCTTATGTAGCGAAGGTATCAGCAGGAGCTGTGGAGAGGAGATGTTGAGGGGTGGAGGGTTATGGCACTGTTTGGGATATGAGTAGGAGATGTTGAAGGGTGGAGGCTTATGGCACTGGTTGGGATATGAGTAGGAGATGTTGAAGGGTGGAGGCTTATGGCACTGGTTGGGATATGGGTAGGAGATGTTGAGGGGTGGAGGGTTATGGCACTGGTTGGGATATGAGTAGGAGATGTTGAAGGGTGGAGGCTTATGGCACTGGTTGGGATATGAGTAGGAGATGTTGAGGGGTGGAGGGTTATGCACTGGTTGGGATATGAGTAGGAGATGTTGAAGGGTGGAGGGTTATGGCACTGGTTGGGATATGGGTAGGAGATGTTGAAGGGTGGAGGGTTATGGCACTGGTTGGGATATGAGTAGGAGATGTTGAAGGGTGGAGGGTTATGGCACTGGTTGGGATATGAGTAGGAGATGTTGAAGGGTGGAGGGTTACGCCACTGGTTGGGATATGGGTAGGAGATGTTGAGGGGTGGAGGGTTATGGCACTGGTTGGGATATGAGTAGGAGATGTTGAAGGGTGGAGGGTTATGGCACTGGTTGGGATATGAGTAGGAGATGTTGAAGGGTGGAGGGTTATGGCACTGGTTGGGATATGAGTAGGAGATGTTGAAGGGTGGAGGGTTATGGCACTGGTTGGGATATGAGTAGGAGATGTTGAAGGGTGGAGGGTTATGCACTGGTTGGGATTTGAGTAGGGGATGTTGAAGGGTGGAGGCTTATGGCACTGGTTGGGATATGAGTAGGAGATGTTGAAGGGTGGAGGGTTATGGCACTGGTTGGGATATGAGTAGGAGATGTTGAAGGGTGGAGGGTTATGGCACTGGTTGGGATTTGAGTAAGGGATGTTGAAGGGTGGAGGCTTATGGCACTGGTTGGGATATGAGTAGGAGATGTTGAGGGGTGGAGGGTTATGCACTGGTTGGGATTTGAGTAGGGGATGTTGAGGGGTGGAGGGTTATGCACTGGTTGGGATATGAGTAGGAGATGTTGAAGGGTAGAGGGTTATGGCACTGGTTGGGATTTGAGTAGGGGATGTTGAAGGGTGGAGGGTTAGGGCACTGTTTGGGATATGAGTAGGGTTTAAGCAATGTGAGATCTCTCTGTGGATATCTCAGCATTTGAAATATTGAACAAATATTGAAGGCTGATTTAAAAATTTTTTTTATAGATGCAGCTCTTCCTGAAAAAGGATTAACAGTCTTGTCCCAGGTTATATTGTAAAAAACATACTGCTGAGGGAGAGCTGAGTGATCTGAATGGGGTGTGTGTGTGTGTGTGTGTGTGTGTGTGTGTGTGTGTGTGTGTATGTGTGTGTACACACGTGTGTGTGTGTTTGTGTGTGTGTGTAGGAGGGGCCTCTTGGTCCTCAGAGGAACTGTTGAGTTAGGAATGTGGGCAGCACCATGAGTGTTAATGTGACGGTGGAGGCAGCTGCAGACGATCCTGCATTAGAAAATGGCTCTGTGTGTTTCATCATCCAGTCATGCTCCTCCTTCAGTCCCTGTCTCTCAAGTTCTGGACCCATCAGCCTCCGGATCTTCTCATAGTGACTGTTCAGCCAGTTCAACTACAAAGACAACAAAGCACATGGACAGTAGGAGAAGTCCGCACTGTTATAAATGGAGCTCTGGAACCTTCTATGAGATTCAGAGAGAATATATTATCACTAAGAGAATTCAACACTCACTATATCTGCACTGACTCAGAGCAAGTATGATTGTTATACTATCAAGTTTTATTGTAATGGGTTCTGCAATAGAGTTATACCCACATAACAAGTCAGAAAGAGTTATTTGTTATTTGTAATAACAAGTTATTACACTAAGTTATTACATAATAAGTTATTTGTCTTACAGACAACTGTAACTTGCTGCCAGAACTATCCAGCACAATATCAAATTGATGTTTTTGCCATATTTACACATGTATTTTCTTGTATTTGCCCTGTATGTTCTTATTCAGTTAAACAAACTCAATCATTGTAAAATGTCTGAAAAAAAGGGGGCATTCATGAGCTACAGGCCAATGTCTGTCTTCAGATTTTTTGACAAACAATGAACTTAGATTATTACTTCTCTGCACTGATCCATTAATATCAGTGTAGGTTTGTCTGACAGGAAGTCAGAAAACATAAATATTTTAACTGTGATTGAAAAAAAAAGTAACTGTGATTTTCTTAATAGCAACACAAATAAACTACTCTGCCTCTTTTTTTTTTCTTTTTTTCTTGCACTGGTGATCTCATACCACACTTATTATCAAAAACCAATCAAGTATTGTCTCAGGAGCAACGACAATTATCATAGTTTTTCAGGAAACCACTAAATGCACTCTTCAGGGCACAAACTCGCAGAACGTTTGTATAAATATGTTTCTGAGGAAGGATGTTGTGTGGGGCTTTTCAAAGGAAACTGATACTGATTAGCATAAAGAATACAGAGAGTTCACAAGAGCAGATCTGCAGTCTGGTATGCCTGTGTAGTAGTAATATAAAGTGTGCTTAGTGTTTTTACCTGCTCTGGGCTTAGAAGGGACATGTCAATCAAATTCCTGTCATATGGAACAAGAGACACTATGTCGAAAGTCAAGAAATGATCGCTCCCATACTGGAGAAGGAAAAGAGAGAGAGAGAGAGAGAGAGAGAGAGATTTAAAGTAACTATTCTGAGACTGTAAATACAAAATTACTACTGTCATATTCGAAATTTCTTTGACTGGTCTACCTTTGTTTCAGCTGGAACAGTGACAGCGATATCTTCAATCCTTATTCCAAATTCATTGGCCTTGTAGTATCCAGGCTCTACATACAATTAAACATCAATCACACATCAATAATACAATAAACTATTAAACAATGTAATTAATAGAGTGAACAAGGCCTTCTTTGAGAATACATCAAAACAATGTAATAAACAATGTAGATTATCCTGTAAGATATCCTACCAATAGAAGTGAACATTCCCGCCTGAAAGGGAATGTTATTGCTCTGAAAGCCAACTGGCCCTATGGGGAGGGAGCAAAAGGGACCATATCAACACAACAAAACAAACAAACAAACAAACAAACAAACAAGCAAACAAGCAAACAAACAAATTGAAAAACAAGAACAACAATAAAGCTCACCTTTTTACATTTAAGATTTAAGTTCTAAGGGGCCAAAAACACGAAAGAGGGAAACTTTTCTCTGAATTCAATATCAAACTGAAGATAGTGATCATTTTTGCAAGTGAAGTTCCCTTTTTTAATTAGCCAGTGATATCTATCTGCATGTGCTGAAAGACTGGTATAATGTTTAATAAGACTAAAAGCGGAAAGGCGTGTGGTCTCACATTCATGGACAGCAAAGTAATTTCCCACTCCATGTCCTGTACCATGGCCGTAGTCTAAACCCACTTCCCATAGAGCCCGACGTGCCAGGATTTCCATGTTTACACCTTAAGAGAGAGTAGAAATGCATGCACGTGCACGCACACACACACACACACACGCACGCACACACATACACACACACACACGCACACAACCAGGACCACACAGTAAGTAAAGAGGTCTGTGGAAGACTGTGTACACTTCCATTGATAGAGAGACACCTTGTGGTTAAAGAGCATGTAATTTTGCATGTGTGTGCGCTTGGGCACGTGAGATTGGGAGACTGAATAAAAGAGCATGTCAAAGACTTGCCTTTTTTCCCTGCAGGAAAGATGACTCTGGAAAGTTCAATGTTTCCTATGAGCACTCGAGTGTAGGCCTCCTTCAGGAAGTTAGAAAACAGACAGACGCGTCATTTCAAACTATCTGTCTTTTTTTTTTTTTTTTAATCATTTATAAGAGTGCGCTCGACACACTCCCAGAGCTTCCATACCTTCTGAAATGCAGTTGGCTTTCCCCAGTGCACTGTACGAGTGATGTCAGTTGTCCCATCACTGAGGAGAAGAGTTACATGTTTATTCTGGTTCAGAGAAGGTTGTGTTTACAGCATTTCCACTGGGAGATACAGGAGAGCGCAGGTGAGATATCTCTGTGTACTCACAGATATTGGCCTCCTGAATCAACAAGATACATCTCATCCACTGTCAGCTTCCTCGCTGTCTCATTCGACGGGCTGGAATATAAAAATGCATAAGAACATGCACAAACTGTAAAAAGAAAGAGAAAAGAACATGGGCAATTTGGACTCACATGAAAGGAAAAGAGAAGAGAAAACGAGGGAAGAAGGAGGTGAAGTAGATGGAGGTGTGGTAATACCTGTAGTGAGCGAGGGCAGCATTGGGTCCACCCGCAGAGATGGTCCCGAAACTTGGCCCTTTGTTGTCCTTCTGCTTACTGCACAAAGAAAGCGGAAGATACTATACACTATACAAATGAATAGGAAGCATTGTGGGTTCATAGGTATTTGTGGGTAAGGACGTGGGACTGTGTGTGTGCGTGTGTGTGTGTTTCTGTGTGTATTAGCAATGTTATGATCGTTCTGCACCTGCGACAATGGTCTACAAAATTCGCTGCAGTAATTTCAGTCTCTGTGCCCCCAGGGACTCTCTTCTCAAGCCACACCATTAACTGAATGACTGCAACAGCATCCCTCACCTACAGGCAAATGAGAGAATTCATTCAGACCACAGTGCGCTTTTTCA
This sequence comes from Chanos chanos, assembly GCF_902362185.1. Lineage (NCBI taxonomy): Eukaryota > Metazoa > Chordata > Actinopteri > Gonorynchiformes > Chanidae > Chanos > Chanos chanos. The sequence goes on from NC_044496.1 coordinate 48,192,681, forward strand.
TTATATCCTATTCCTTGCAGGTATGACTGCAACAACATCAGTCAGCGTGAAAATCACTGGTCTGAGACTTTGCTCAGAGCAGAAATAAGTAGCATATTGGCCCTGATCCAGAACAGCCAGGGTTCTAGAAATGACAGGCAACATAGGCATAGCTTATTACAAAAGGTCAGCTTGGTCAGATTACAAGATATTGGTCACATTTAGCATTTTTGTTTTTGGTACTTGTCTGTCCCAGTGTTTTAGGCTAAGGCTTATTAGACAATACTGATGACACAGTCGAAATGTTAAAGTTTGCTTACAGAGAGAAAAAAGTTGCGAACTTTAAGGGAGTGTCTCATAATTTTATGCTGACAAACTTTGTGTGTCTGTAGCTCTGGCTCTATGGCACAGCTCAATAATGAAGTGTGTTAACAATGTGTCTGGATGTGAGTAGATGGGGGGGGGGGGGGGGGGGGGGGGGGTTGGGGGATGTTAATGGCACTGATGAAACGTTTGATCAGTACTGTGCTGGAGAAGCTGGATCCTTCTAGGGCCTAATGGAGATATGGAACAGTTCTCAGTAAATCAGCGCTAGAGCTGTATTGCATGGAGATGGAGCGTTTATATCTCCTTTATAGCCATCATGTGACAGGTGTGTGTGTGTGTGTGTGTGTGTGTGTGGGGGGGGGGGGGGGGGTGTCTTTCTGTCCTTGCTTACATGAGCTTCTCTGAGAACACGCTCCTCCGTCTGGTCCTTCACAGCCTTACTGGTCAGCACTGGAGAATAGTCCGTGGTCAGTAACTTCTCCTAAAAGATAAAAACCAGGGGCTTACACAAATAATTATACAGAGACAACCATTTAGCTTTACAGGGCTGTACACACAATAATCATTTGGTACGAAGACTTGGTACAAATTGTTGAAGAATAGTGATTAATGAAAATCAAAACAGTTCAAATAATATTGGGAGCCGTGGGGGTAAAAAAAAAGAAAGATCAGATAAAATTAAATCAGATAGATTGACCCTTGCTTCATCTTGTAATTCATAAAGGTAGACTGTACTGTTGTTCTCTACCAGATAACCTGTACAGATTTTTATTTTAGTGGTTAATTGGGTTGTTTTTTTAATCTCTCATTGCTCCTCTATGAAAATCTGGAAGATTCCAAAACATTTCTCATGTGTTTTATGCAGGTAGTTCTCAGTGGTTAACTCCACTGAACAAAAAGGCAATGTCACTGACCATAATTTCTGCTTAATTTGAGGTAATCATTTACCTAGACTCCTTAGCTGAGGATGTGATGTAAGTGTGGAAGAATTACTTGTAAAATCACAAAACTGTATCATACTACTTGATACCGGAGGACTGAATGACATGCAAAAGCCAAGAAAAGCTCAATGCTGTACATGTTGATAATGTATCTGTTTTTTGTTTCCCCTCAAAAATAATTTCTGTACAAATATAAGTGACGTAAACTTAGTATTAAAATTAAACAAGAAACAAACAAGTATAATCATCTTGTTAAATCATGTCTCTTCAGTTTGATGAAAATGCTTGCAGCTAACATTGGGACTCAGATTACCTGAATGTATGCAAACTTAACACATTGCACAGCCGTGTGAGCTGCTGTTACGGTGGACAGAAGACTGACCTGTGGGGTGATAAGCTCAAACAAGGCCTGGTTGGTGTACTCTGTGCCCACCCACACCCTCACATCTGCTCTGCTGACATACTCCTGCAGTTTAGAGCGCACTGTGTCATACCCAAATATCTTCACACATTGGGAAGGTGTGCAGGATGTAGTCAAATAACTCCTCAAATCGTCTGTTAATCTGGAAGTGTGCACAAACAGCCTGGAGAAAGAGAGAGAGAGAGAGAGAGAGAGAGAGAGAGAGAGAGAGAGTAGAGGGAAACAAGTAAATAGAAATAATAAGGAAAGGTTAAATATAACATACAATTCTCTTCACAGACATCCACTTAGACACATTGTATGGATTTGGCATGGTTTGCTTTATGTATTGAAATCATAACTCACCAGGTCTCGTTCAGAGATAGCAGAGTGTAGGAGAAGAAGAATGGGTTGTAAGGGATGTCATTACCACGCAGATTAAACAGCCCTGGAAGAACAGACGGTAACAGTGCAGTCAGCAGCTTGAATGCCCCCTGAGAGATCACTGCAATTTGTCTCCAGCTAAGATGTTAACGTGAACTGGCTATTAAACACAGCACAGCTCACCACCAGGGGGCAGTGTTGACATATTAACTCATGAACTGAAAAGACAGTTCTATTTCTACTCTTTGTTGAATTTAGTGTGGTTCACAGATGTGAACCACACTTTAGCTTCAGTGCAGTCTCACACTTGCCTCCAGTCATTTGCTTTGCATCATAGACGTGATGTATACTTGAAATGGAGTTTTGTTGTTGCTAGTGTGAATCTTACATGCAGTTTCATCCAGGGCGGAAAGCAGAACTGCGGTGGGTTTGTAGGCATTGTCATTCATTTGACGCCGTATATCATCCACCTTCATCTGCCAGGTTCTTCCTGTTCTCACAAAGACACACACACACACACACACACACACAAACACACATACACACACACACACACACACGTAAAGACAAAACCCATCTGACAAATGACCTCCTGGCTCCTCCATTTTCTAATCAAAGTAATAAATCTCCAGCATAGCAAATATTGCACAATTTATCCATAAATATATTGTCAAGTACCCAGCACTCTTAGCAAACAGTGCTGTTCTGTCATGGACAATACTTCAGAGGATAAGGTACAATAAAGCTCCTGATGGCTCTGATAGAGTTTATGGGAAGCATATGCTTTCAGTGCAGTTTGCAGGTATTTATCAGTCGTGCAATATCAGTTTGTTTGATAGGAAGCACACACCGATGATTCTGTCTGGCAGACGAGTGAGGGTTTCCTGAGAGAGAGCCGGACGATCCTTCCATATTTCGTCCACCATGTTATTGGGGATGGACTTCAGTGACAGGTTCGCTGGAGCCAGGTAGCTTTGGTAGGCGTTGAATGTCTCTGTGATGATGAAAAGGTTTATGTGATTAGAAGATAGACATCAGAGAATGAGCCTGCAATCAATGTTTTTGCATAACGTTGTTTACGTAGAACGCAATTTCTTTTGTTGTATTTTGTCGGGCTGTGACAGGCTCCAAATGGTTCATTTGTTGAATTGAGTGTACGCAAAGTCCATTTTTTGTTATCAGCATGTAACTGATTAGCTGACATAGACTACTGCTTGAATTTATGGAGCACTAACAGGGTTTGCATGGAGAGGGGAGAGACCAGGAGCTCTACTGAGTGTTTGATCTGGCTAGAAATTAATATTTCTAGATTTACCCTTACTTTGGGGGAAAAGTAAGAGTAATGTGATGCAATGAAAAGGAGCAAACATACGTTAACTGTGTGATTAGTCTCATGTAACATGAGCACTTGTTGGACGTGTTGTAACAGGATATACACATTGTAAATTAAAGGTGTTTTACTTGTATAACGCAGCATACATTTACTTGTGTGAGCATATTTACATTGTGTGTAGCCTGACTTGGTCTTTTTCATGTACATTTCCACTGTTACCCATTGTGTATTTCTGCTACAGAAATGATTAGTTATTGAAGAAACTGTGTATGTTAAAATAGAATATGTATGCCTCTTTCATCGTTTTTTTTTTCATCACACACTTTACCTTACAGGCCATCACATCTCTTTGTGTTGTTTATCAGAGTAACTATGTATAGTATAGTATAGTATAGTATAGTATAGTATAGTATAGTATAGTATGTGTAAAGAATTCTTTAGAGTATCCCTGCAGTTGGTGCTTAGGGGATGGATGGGGTTTTGATTTCTATTCTACTAGCTTGGCTTCTGTACAGCTGGACACAGAGAGAGAATTTGTGGCAAGCCTTCTGACACTGATACAGCTTCAAGCTATGGATGCTAACTGGTAGAATCTCAAGGCTCAGATATCGCAGCCATTCCATTCCATATATATCTATTCCATATATATGTTATAAGGTAACACCATTTTGTGAATGGTGGATATTTGGAGAATCTTTCCTTAATCTTTCCCAATGCAAATCCACTCATGAAAGTTTCCAGATCTGAGCTGGACTACTTAAAAACAGCCACTAGATACTACTGTTAATTGGACCATAACCTTCTCCATAAAAAGCTCTTTTATTTTATTGCTTGTTTCGATTATGCTATAACAATTTAAAACAGTGGACTTGAATGTGGTCAGAAAATACTCACGTATAGAGAAGAGGAAGGGATCGAAGCCAACCTGATGTCCCTCAGGGACCTCTGTAATCAGCCACTTACTGATGCTCTGAACAGTCACTGTGTTCCACGAGAGTTACAGTCAGTCAAATCAACCATCAACACCAACTGCCACAGTCTACAGCTGGAAATGACTATGACTGATTAACACCAGTGAACATGTGTCCATTTGGGAAATCAGTAAAATGAACTAGTTAGTTATCTATCTGTCTGTCTGTTTGTCTATCTGTTGGTTTGTTGGCCTGTCTATTTACTATCCAGAGCACTTCAACAAACAACTCTAAAAAACGTATATTGTTAACATCGGTCTCTCCAAAAAAGAAAACAGAAGTTTGTTTTTTACACAAACTATTACGGTATTGAATTTCAGGGTTGTTTCCCACAACTTGCCTGTGTGTACTTTAAAGTTGTTTCACTTGCATATTGCAGGCTGTTGTCTTCCACTGTTTGTTTTAAAACCAGACTTGTGTATAGCCTGCCATAGGCCGCTTCATACACTGGCCTTGTATTTCTTCTCTATTTCTAATGTAGTATTTATTTATTTTTTGTTGAAGTTATGTATTTTAATCATGGGACACGTATGTTCTGACATTGCTGGTTTATTCCGCATACACAATTCACATTACAAGATGTTATAGTATTTTTTTTTTTTTTTACTTTTCCTGACGTTCTTATGAAGTCTGTTTATTTTTATGTTCCGGGTGTAGTGTTGATAGCATTCTGTGTACTCACCTTCTTTTTCCAGGTCCCAGATACAGTACATTTGGCGTTCAGCCTGAATCCAATACCTGCTGTCTGTAAACAGTGCTGCTTTGTTCTGAGTAACCACTGCTGTGCCTTTAGAGGGGAAAAGAGCCAAGTCAGTCATGTCTACCTCATTTGGCTTGTTGTTGTTTAAGGCCTAATTTCAGCTGTATACAGTTTCAATCAGATGTGTATAATAAGTTTGTATTCTGCATTAATTCCAGATGTAAATTGTAACCACAGTGTAATTGCAAAATTTGTAATCACAAGTAATATGGTCGTGTTGTTATTAGGAACACTAATCAACAAAACTCAGTAGGAACCACACAACAAAGGAATCATTCCAAAAAATCTTTGGAGCAAATCAGCAAAGATCCACAGTAACAGCTTAAAAAAACTATGTTAAACTTGTAGCTATCATGTTACATGTGTTGTTATATGTGTGATTAATGCAGCAGTGGCAGCTGAATTATGTCTTCAACTAAATATCACAACTAAACACGGAAGGAATGTTCTCACACATTCCCGATTTTAGAAATGACATGTTTTTACATTAAAACTACCGCCACTGAGGGAAAGGGGGCCAATACACAAGACATTATACTCAAAGGGTTTAAAACACACACACACACACACACCTGAGGAGCCTGTGAAGCCAGAAATAAATGTCAATCTGGCATCCCTTTGGGAGATGTACTCACTCTAAGAGAGAGAACAGAAAAAACCATCAGCAACACTATATACCTTCCTACACACAGAAGAGTACAGAAGAATACAAGACAATAGACAACATAGAGGAAATGCAAATCAAACACACCTATATGCTTTTAAGTTCAACAAATCAGTCAATTAAATACTGAAGAGAAGAGAAGAGAAGAGAAGAGAAGAGAAGAGAAGAGTAATACCAGGTGAGCATCGGTCCCGGGGATGATGTAAGCACCGATGTTTAAGCGCTTCATACCATCTCTCAACTGACGGAGTCTCTCAGTCGTGTCAACAGCCGTGGGAGGATGATACTGTCACAATAAGAAAATCACTCAGCCTTTTGCTGACTTTTCACTGTTTCCACAGATTATTACAACTACATCACCAAGATGCAAAGACGAGAACGACACCTTTTGACAATATCCAGGCTTTCTGCGCTGCCAAATCCGTTTTGTGAAATATTATGTAAGTGCCTGCGGAGCTGAGGGCAGTGAAAATGTTTGTTTACAGAAATACACTTCACTATCTGTTGTTACAAATAGAAAGGTCAGAGACCCCAGATTCAGTGCTGTCTTTGTCTTTATGTACCATAGATAACAATTGTTGAAAAAATGATGAAAAACAATATTGTACAGAAATAATGGCTGTCATCCACTGTTGTATTTCCCGACATATTTTTGTGACTGTATTTCTAAATTGACTTCATATTAGATGTCACAGCATTGGAGATTTCAATAAATCCAACTGAGTCTTTCACGCTTGGTCTCACTGGACATGCCCTAACATTCATCCCTCTTCAGTCTGCGCACTGATGCACCAGGCACAAGTACACACAACCAGACACGATAAAGACTTTTAGATAAGATCCTGCACATGACAGGATGTGTGTGCGAGACGCTTATGGAGAGACATCCTGAAAATTCTGGGCAATTTCTCTTGTGATGTAAGCAGAACAGAAATATAGTTTCCCATTTATTTACAGTAGAGTTATTCGGTAAACCAAAAAGGAAGATAAAAATTAAGTTTTGTCCTCTGTGTAGACTTGAACACTAACTGCAAGGACTTCAAACGTCAACCATTATTTGCTGATCAGTTTTTGCTGTGTGAATGTCTTGGGTATGGATTGCCTCTTCTTCCTATAAACTGTGACTTTGAGTGTGAATGGATGCTGGCAGCATGTGAATGGAACTGAATGTAAATGGATGCTGTGCAGTCAGGTATATGTTGGATAGTTGTTGGTAAAACAGTCAGATAAGGAATGATAGAGAGGGGAAAAAGCAGGGGAAGGAAAAAAACAGAGAAACGGTCGTACCGGAGGGGACACGGAACAGTTTCTCTCCTCTGCCTGAGCAGCGTTACTGCTGGCCCCTGTTAGAGAAAAGAGTGGCAATACACATGCAAAAACCTTTAGCAATTAAGCGCAAGCACTGTTCTTGTGGTCATGTCAGCAAATTTCAAGATCAAAGGTACAACTGGGAAGACTTTTTTTTTTTTTTTTTTTATCATGCACTGACAAGAGCAATAACGCCTCAGCACACACCTCCAGCAACATGACAATTCAGTTAACAGCCTATTACAAGCCTAACAAGCTCAAACAAGCTAACCTTGTTATAAACATGTATCGCCTAACACAAAATATTTACTCATACCTTCTACATTTTCAACTGCTTCCTCACACAGACATACAATCACCATAAACTACCTCTGGGACATTACAAGAGGCTCGTGTAAGTTTATAAAAAGACTCATGGTATTATATATCGCCTTCATAATGCCTTAAATGTGCTGACACTAAGTTAAGGGTTACCATTTAATGCTATTAAATTAACGCTATTAAAATAGTTCAATACAGGTAAACAGACCCGATACACATATTAAGTATAGCATTTTATATATGAAACAGTAGTTTCAATGAACATTCAAATGGATTAAGAGTGTGTTCTTGTACAGAATTAATCTTCAAGCTAATGACATGCACATATATTTTCCTCATAGAAACCAGCAGATATCAAAAAGGAGCAGCAGATGGCACGTTCAGATGGAGACTTGAAAAATCCGTCTACATAGCAAGCAAAACTCTCACACTGACCAACATGAACAATTCCAACAAATCCATCACATCACATTATGATCACATAAAACTTTTTCTTTTCTCTTTTACCTCCAAGAGCCACAAGACATAAAACTAGAATCCAGCCTGAGCGGAACATGCTGAACCATCTGTCACAACCAAATCCAGAGACTGCCAGTGACAACGGAGCACATGAGTGCCTGTGTGTGTGTGTGTGTGTGTTCGGGTGTGTATATACGAGCTCTATCTGACAGCGTGCACACACGCCCTATCTCAGCTCAAACCAGCGCTCTGATCTGAATCTTGTTCAGAAGCTCAGGGGAGGAGGGAATTCTGCCTGGCATTGCTAAATTTGCTGCCGCAATAAAAGTGCTGTGTGTCCTTGCATTGTGTGTGTGTGTGTGTGTGTGTGTATGTGTGCGTATGTGTGTGTGTGTGTGTGTGTGTGCCCCTCTCTCTGTCCCTCTGTCTTTGTCTGACTGCACACTGCTCACACACTCAGGGGTACAGCCAAGCCTCTGTAGGTCACAGAGTCTAATCGTAGGCTCTGGTACAACACACTGTCCTGTCCTGTCCTCAGCCGCATTCCACTCCTCACAGAACACTCTAAATCACACAAACACACACACACACACACACACACACACAGGCACACGCACACACACAGTACTGTCTTTACCCTCAAAGCTGGACTGATTCCATCCACTATTCACTATGTAGTCTACACACATGTAATGTAATGCAAACGCTCATATTTGTATGTCTTGTGTGTGTGTAGGACATTGTACTCTCTTAAACGATTCTGACAGGGGACATTTCTCATCACTATTGTGCTTTTAGCTCTACTGATTCTCTGAAACATTCTAGTTTCGGCTCTGCTTTCTTTTCCTTTTAATCAATAACCTGATTAACTGGATTTTATGGTCTTCTTATTTTATGGATATGATGCAGCATTATGAATGATGAACTAATGAATAGAAAAATGTGCATAAAAAAAAACAGTGTTAAGACATTTAGCTCCTTTAAGAGGTTCAAAATGGTTCCCGCTTTAGGATGTTGCAACTCATTCTAAGCATGATACAGATAGTTAAAGTATTGCTGAATATCACTTTACAGGATTTATGGATGTAGAAAGAGATAGATATAGAGATAGAGAAAGAGATGGAAAAAGAGATAGATAGAGACAGAGACAGAGATATAAAGAGAGTGGATACAAGCCTATAAAACTGATATCCCTTGTTGTTAAACTTGGGATTGGGATCTCTGAAACTTCCTACTGTCAGCAGGCATGGTTTGAACATTTACATTTCATTTGTTTAGAAAGATCCTAAATGGTATTTTTCAGTCAAGTCAAATCATGTAAAAATCATTGCTTCATCAACTTTACCAGCACACAAAAATACCATAATATTCTTTACTTGCTATGTAACGTAATATAGTGTCTGATCTCAATCATGACACCAGCATCAGGTGAATGGGTGTCACATCACCATTTGAGAAAGTGATTGCAGAAATTGATGTCTGTCTTTTTATGGTATCACAAAACAGTTGCTGAATGTGTTTTATTGTCAGAGCAGTGTGGTTTAAGGAAGGTGAAGAGGTGTTTCTCACTGATAACAGTCAATCTGTCTATAGCAAAGAGAGAGAATGAGAGAGAGACAAAGAGAGAGAGAGAGACAGAGAGAGAGAGAGGGACAGAGAGACAGAGAGAGAGAGAGAGAGAGAGAGAGAGACAGAGAGAGAGAGAGAGAGAGAGAGAGAGAGAGAGAGAGAGAAAGCGCTTTGTGGAGCTTTAGTCTCATAGCTCATTAATAGCCTGCACACAAGTCTGTCCGTTCCTCAGGCTTGAGACTCCTAGACTCCTAGCTACTGCATAGCAACAGTAGAATGAACAAGTAATAAAGAAAAACCGGAAAACAGGCCTTGCTTAAGGTGTGATGTCCTTATAAGAGGAGCCTTTGTCTCCAACTCTACAGTGCATCTTACGAGATTGTGTCATATGACTGGACTTTAGCCTTTGGGCTGGAGTCTGTGGTCCCTGAATGAATGACCTCAGTGCTGATATGGTGACATGAAATACAGTTAATATTTGGCCACAATCTACTCTGGGATCTTAGTTAGTTAGTTTACTATCAAGATAAATGATTGATATAGTCTAGAGGATGCATCTATGATTACTCAAGAACAAAATTTCTTATGAAACCTTTTAAATGAACGCGTGAGTACAATTTCTTTGTTTTGGAACGCCTTTAAATAGTACTACTATTTAATGCTGATTTTATAAATGTTTTATATTATGTATTTGACAGATGAAAATGAAATTTGGTCTTCAACATAAACATACCTCAGAATATGAAAGATGAAACCTGTCAAGTGAAACGCATTTAATATAAACACAGTTAATGCAATAATAACTCAGGATCAAGACAAAAATAAATGAAGTGTTCTCCCACATTTTCTTCAGGAAATTATTTCTAAATCTGTTTTCCTGAGGTTAGAACTCTGGCACGGATTTGACTAGTTTCATCGCAAGTTCCTGATTTCACTGAAATTGCTTTAACACCCTTTTATAAGAGAATGTGATAGTTGCTGACAACGCTTTATGAATTTAGTTAGATATGAGCAGCTTACTCAGTGCAAAATGGAAAGCTTATTGGCCCTTTCAAAGTTTTTCTAATGTATTATAAGGAAGAGAGTTATTAAAGCTGTTTAAAAATATATTCAATACCTGATATTGGTTCAGTAAGCAAGTTACAATTGTATATGTCTGTATTTTTGTAGGCAACTAGAGGCACATACTCCACATCCTTTTTCTGTTTATAATAAGTCTAGTAGGCCTCATTTTTGCATCAAAGCTTTTTCTTTTAACATCAAGACAAAGATTTCCTTCAAAAACAAAATTCCAGCCATTCAAATGTACAAATAATTGCAGATAATGCAAAGGGGGAAAAATGAACTCAGTGACTGCATGCAGGTGGAATTATCAGAGGCAAATCAAATCGCATCCTAAAATGTAATGACTGTTAATATGCCAGATTTAATGAAATATCAATTATCCATTTGATATTTATCCACATATACTATTTTTAATTATTCCTAATGGATCTTCCTTCATCACACCCTGCACAGAAGGCCCCAAAATGACCTGATCCCCAATTCCAATTCACAGTTCAACTGGGGTTTAGATGGTGCTGCCTGGTGTCAAAGCACATGGTGGGTACTTAGAATGTTTGAACTGGATGCCACTTCACAGAAGCTGATACTGAAAATAGATTCTGGTGTGGAAGGGGAGAATCTACTTCCCCATGTGTATACTGTGTGAAAAGAAGAACTGACATCACCACAAAGGAGTTTAAAGACCTCTTAAAGAGCACACTTATGGCCGCCAAACCGTTTGTAAATTTAGTAAAATCCAGTCTTAGGAGCTTGTAAAGGACACGTGGAGATGTCTTAACAGACATTCAAAGCTGAGGTATGGTGCCACCACAATAACTGAAACACAGGACTTCATAAGGGACAAGCTATAGTCTGGGAACACTGGTTTTCCAGAAAACACGGATGGGTCAAACTTGGGACAACAAAAGCCAAAAATACAACAGCTGTAGTTTTATTTCAATGTCATAATCGCTGTTCGTTAAGATATACAACAAGATAATTAGTAACATCCACAGAATCAATTCCATGACATTTGTGAAATTTCAAGATGGAAACGGCGAGTATTATTCTTGGAGGATTATGTCAAAAGCCCAGGAACTGGGTGTGTCGGTGAAATTATTTCTCATGCTCTAGGGTTGGGTCTTGATATTTGGATTGTACTTCAACCACTGTTGTTGAAGTTATTAGATGTGTGAAGTGCTGTGTGTGGGTAGTCCATGCAGTCAGGTATCATAAGTAAGTCATGAGCATCTCACTGCGCTGGAAGCCTGTAAACATTGTTCACATTGCAATAGGGAGTTGATGTGTCTGATAAAATCTGGAGGTAGCACATAGATTCTTTCATTGTAGCTACTTACAAACACCCTCCATCACCTCAAGCTTATCAAAGGCAGTCATAATGTCTTGTGTTTTTTCTACACTTTTATTAAATCTCTTTCATTTGCAAGATAATGAATGGCTTGTGATACAGCAACCTTACGGGGTTTAATTTGGAGTATTAACATAAATGGGAGCATTTTTATAAATGGGAACATATTGTTATCCACTATATTCTTCTAATCACTTATAATGTCCTACATTGCATTTTGCTTTATGGCCTTCTTTGGCTGCATTAAAACATTTTTGTATGGAAGCATTAGTACTTATGAGTTATAAGTATTAAAACCTATAAGTTATAAGATCACATGTTATATAGTATGATAAATTACGCATCGCATATGCACTCTGTGATAGTTCAAAATCATGTGAAACAGCTGCAAAATTATTCCACAGTTGACATAAACTAAGCCAGCCAGAAGGGGGCGCTTTAGTCCTACAAATATAAACCAGTGCATTGTTGAAACCTGACTGTGCACAGTGAACAAGTCAATATTGTATAATTCTGTACATTGTTTGAATATTATCAACTTGTTTACTTCTTTTTGGAACAGTGGAGTTTGAAACGCAGTCAGTAGAAGGTAGAATGCCACCTTTTTGAGAAAAAATAAACCACATTTTATAAAGGGGAAAAGGGTATAGAGAAGTTCTTGGTGCTAAAGTGAACACAGTCTATATAGATTATCACTGTTTACACTAATGCTCCTCATGAACTGCAGTGTTCACAAATGAAAGTAAATATTTATGACATCAGTCTATAAAACGGATATGTGTGACTCTTGCATAAACTCAGGGTTAGGCAAAATGCCATGCTAACATGATAACAGCAGAGAGAGCCAGTGACCGGGACCTTAACTGTTACAGAGCAAATAAAAACAGACAAAAACATCACTATACTGGGTATTGTATGTTTGACTAGACACACCTATACATATACACGAGAGCATGCACGAGAGCAAACAAGCAAAATCACATAAATCTACACACACACACACACACACACACACAGAGAGCAAGCGAGAGAGAGAGAGAGAGAGAGAGAGAGAGGGTATAGAGAGAGAGACAAATACACACATACAGAAAGAGAGAAAGAGAGAGAGGGAGAGAGAGAGAGAGAGAGAGAGAAAGAGAGAGAACATTAGCAGTATTCAAATGTCAGCATCTCATCCTGAGGAGCCGGTTGCTGCCTTCATTATTTGCCTAAATGAGCACAGAGCTCAAAGTTATAGATAGATATTAATAAATGGTAGCCTGGCAACAGTTCCCTGGTAATCTGGAGCAGCGCGGAGAGGCACCAGCAACACCAGGGCAGAGAGAAGCATGGACACTTAAAGACACAGTTCACTGACATGGATGATATAGGTGATACAGACGGCTCGCATACACAGCTCACATACACAGTCTGCAAAGTCTTCCACAACTCCACTGTATGATTCACTACATCACCCATAATAAAGAGTGAGTGAGAGAGAGAGAGAGAGAGAGAGAGAGAGAGGGAGTGACACTCGTGACAATACATACAAGCTTTGTGGCCTCAGTCACGTAGTCTGGCCTCAGACCCTGTGTCTCTATGCAAAGTAAACAGCCCTGGCTTTAGGCTCGACCTTTTTCACTGCATATATACACTTTTTGTTTGCAGTGCCATTCTGTAGTGCTCTAGATTTTGAATAAAACCATTTCCCCCAGATTAGACTGATTAGATTCAATGTTCTGGCATGGCCTTGTGTTGCTTTCCCCTCCCCCTCTAAATGATAATGAGCCCAAACTTTGCTAAATGTTTGTGATAAAAGCTTGCATAATTTTCTCAAACATTGGAATGTATTTGATGCCAAACCCCTTCAAGGTTTGAGTAAACCATTCAGGTTTCTATACAACACAGCAAGTCAAATGGGATAGCTTTGTGGTACCCTGAGATTAAAAAAAGAAAGAGAACAATTGCATTTTTTTTTTCACAAGTATGGTAAAGAATCCAGCTCCCAACATCTTGAGAACATTAAACATTTCAGCCTGGCTTCAATGAAATATTTTCTCCTCTTTTTTTTTTCATGCTGTGTAATTTCCATTGCAGAGCAAAAATACAGAAACGTTCTCCCTTTTCACTGTGTTGACAAAGTCCTCTTAACTGGAGAATACAATTAAAACCAGATTGCAGAAAGAGACAGAAGAACTTGAAGACAGGATGTGGAGTATATCAACAAAAATGGCTTGATGAGACGAACTGTGCTGCCTTTCCCAGACAAACTGAACATTTTGACTCTGAACCTCTTCCAGTCTCAATAATATGTAGTACAGAAATAGACATACTAAACACACACATAGAACATAGTTGTGTTCTTTGGGGTCTCATATCTTTTTCAAGGTGTATCTTTTGTGGTTGAGCCTCGGCGAGAACAATGAACGCATAATTAAGAGATACATGGACAGTACGCTGGAGGACATTCACATGATCCTGCAGTGGGCAAAGATTTTTCCCTTCCTCAGCCACATCACTAACATAGCTGATAATCAAGTCCTCAACATTAACTGATGACCTAGCACTCAGCATGTACGATGAAGGTCTTTGAAGGTTCACTCCCACACTGGGAATGCTGGGAGAGGTGAGAGCGGTGTCGGTCCTGGGTGCTGTCAGCTGCCACTCTGCTTGTGTGATGAGTGAAAGTGGGCTTTTGATGCCGGCGCTCGGGCTGGTCTGGTGTGTGGGTATTGAAATGTGAGGTAAAGTGTAATCAGGGACTGAGAAATATCTGGATTAGACAGGTCAGACAGGGGCATAGTTGATGGATATTAAACTTCCCTCTCTCGGCTTTGCTCGGGAGCACACGCAGACGGAGGAGTTTTACATAATCAGCGGGTGGTCTGTGGATGTACGGATATGTACGCACGCTTACACACACACACACACACACACACACACACACACACACACACACACACACACACAGCCTTAAAGCAGTAACCCTACTGCTCTGAGGTCTGCGAGAATGCAGCGCTCTGTTGGATTCTGTGTTCGTAGAGATTGTACTGTCTTTAATTTGTCTACTGTAATGACACTGACTAGCCTTGATAACTACCACACTGTTATCAAAGTGCTTTGATCAACTTTTAAGTGGGAATGAACTAAATATCCCTGACTAGACTGTCATATTAAATCACTGAAGCCTGAGTGTGACCTCTTATAAATATTTATGGTGGCCGTGGTGGGGGGTGCCAGAACCGGAATCCAGCGGAGGGTCTTTTCAGGGCGGGGGGGTGAAACTGAAGATTCTATTAAAGTCTCCTCTGTTAAATATTCATGGGTCAGAGGCTGCTTTTGGGTAAATCTTAGAGCACAATGGCAAAGTCAAAGACCCTGGATAACCTTACAGATTCCGGCCCAAGGACTCTCACCAACCTTATTTCTCTCACATAGAGTAGAGGGCTAATACTCGTGAAGAAAACAAATGTGTGACCTTTGTCATGCTAAAAAAGCTAAATTATCCCCTGTCAATGTTCAGCGAACAATCTGAATCAGGAACAGGTGGGCAATCAAATTTTTAACTTCTTACCAAATTCCCTCATTCCACTGAAGAACATATGAGGTAAGATAATAGGAATATGGAAGAAAAAGAAAGAGAATAAAATCCCTGCATCACTGTAGGTGGATAGCTGGCTGGACTGACACAATGGTTGGATGGAACTAGCATGCACTGAGACACAAAACTCAAAACATTTCTTCTCACTCGCTGTTTCTGTCTAAATCAAATCCAATGTTATAACCACTGAAGAATTTCATCAAAAAAAAAAAAAAAAAAAATCCATGGTAAATGCGAGACAGAATTGATATCTTATTAGTCAAGTATTCATACACCACTCCCTTGTTGTGCAGAAGGGTTTTTCATGCAAACATGCAAGCCATTCTAGAGCAGCGGTACATATTGATGTGTATATGTGTGCATATGTGTGTGTGTGTGTGTGTTTCATTAACACATGCTTGTGCTCTGAGAGAAGAGGTCGTCCAGTCTAGAGAGCAAAAGGACATGTCAGTAACCCTGAGTGCTTATCAGACAATAGAAGAGAAATCACACTTGATGTTTATCATGGACAATAGAAGGGAAATCACACTTAATGTTTATCATAGACAGCAGAGGAGAAATCACACTTGATGTTTATCATAGACAACAGAAGAGAAATCACACTTGACGTTTATCATAGACAACAGAAGAGGAATCACACCTGACGTTTATCATAGACAACAGAAGAGAAATCACACTTGATGTTTACTGTACTCAGAGTGTTTGGAAAGACACGTGATATAAAAGCACAGGGTTAAAATTTGAGGATACAAAATAAAGGCAAACATTTATTCAAAAGAAAAAAAAACAACATACAATACACCGTTTATTGACAGTAAACAGTATGTAAGAGATTCTGATGACATTTGCCCTTTTTGTGGGAGTTCGTATGGTGAGTATTCTTAACCTCTTAGATTGACAGAGTGTACAGTTCATTTGAACCACTTTAGATTTAATAACTGACTAGTTGCCATAACAAAAACAAACAAGCAAAAAAACCCCAAAACAAAATATCATAACAATATCTGATAAAAAAGAAAAACCTCCCTCTTTTGGATCAGAACCTTGGCTTGGCTGATCTCACTGCTGAGCTGGAATTTCAGTGTTCCAGATTAATGTTAATATTACACAAGAGATTAAACTACTGGCAAAGACAGTCACAGAAAACCAGTGTCTAATGCATGAATTATCTGAATATCACAAACATGACTGTTCCTGGATGAGAAATTTCCAAAGACGTAAGCAAATGCCAAATGGCCATTTTGTATGAATGAGTAGATCTTGGATCTAGACAAGGAGTGTAGTTATGTGTAGAAATGGACGAACATGTAAGGCAAAGCACGTAGTAAGAATCTTCAAAAACTTGTCTTATGAGTCAGAGCTGAATCTCCACTTAGAGTTACAAAAGACATATTTAATCCCTGATCAAACGGAAAGGACAGGCAGCCTGGGCACCTTGCCCTGCTCTAGGGTCAAACTACACAACGTCTGAGCCATCTTCACAGACACAGAGTTCAGAGAGGTCATTTTAGATTTGGTGGAGAACCGTCTGTGAAGATGGGAGGGTGAAAGACTGTACACTCCTCTGAATGATAACAGAGCTTTGCACAAAGAGCGGACATGCCAGAAAGAGACTTAAGAAAACTAGAAACACAGAATCCTAGCTGAACATGTGCCATTTTGGCATGAAACATGACATTGTTTAAGTGATATAAATTCATTCCTGTTTGTGTCTGAAATAGCCTTCTGACCATAACAATAATATTTCTTTCAGACACATAAAACATCTATTAACCTCAACAGAAGCACTGAAGTACTCATAACACTCAAGCATGGAATCTCTGTTTGAGGATATTCTGGAATATTGAATGTGCCGGAACAGGTTGAAAGAGGAAATCAATTGATTCCAGGGGAAGTCCTTGGGAAGCGACCTTGCTTCATTCCTAAATGTAGACATTGAGGGGGAGAGGGGAAAATAACTGCCTCTTCCAGTTGCTATCCGTCAACCTGGAAAAAAAAAAAAAAAAAAAAAGGGAGGTGGACGGAGCTCCAGAAATAGCAAGAGCCCAAAACCAGGGCTGCTTCAGAACAATGCACCACACACCAGACTCCATCAGACTTCCTTGGGTTGATATTCCGAGCCTTTAATGATGTCCGGCTGCCAGAAGAGTGCGATGAAGTCAGACAAGGGCTCGTGCGCCACGGCAGGACATTGACTTTGAGGGCTGAAGCAAAAACAGCCAAACAAACAGGCCAGCAAGTGTGTTGGTAAACAGGAAAACAAAGGGAGGAAGAAGACGTTCAAAAGAATGTTGAGTTTGAGGAAAGGGGCCAAACTGTGTCTCTGTACTGCTCAGCGTATGTCAAGTCTGGAAATTGTTTAAAAACGATAACCAAATTTATAGATAAATGATAACCATTATAGGGACTGTTAATTAGACATTGCAAGCTTTTAACCATGGAGGATCTACCAAATTAACCTCATTCACCCAGATCAGGCCAACTGTTCACACACATACACACACACACACACACACACACACACACACACACAAATACACATCGCTTGAGCTGAATGGCATAGTGAGCCTCTCAGATGACCAACTGGACCCTCTAGCCTGGACCCTGATTAAGGCTGGATATTTTTAAATTCCTCCTTCTTTGCTAAATCCTAATCTCGGATAAGCGGTCAAATTTCCTTGAGGCTAAGTATGATGGAATCCAAAAAGAGCGAATCGAACGGAGTTTACTAATAGTCAGTTAATTGACTATTATTTTATAGACCACGTGCAAGTCACATGTGAAAACATTCATCCCTAAGTTTTGTGTGGTAAAACTAATGATACAGAAATAATTGGTCAATCAAAAATCCCTTAGGTTAGGCCAAAGAAGGGCATGGCCAAGCTCATCTCGTCACATTCAGAAGACAATAACAGGGCTGCTGAGGGATTTACTTCTCGTCTAATCTGACCCCTAAGACCTCTGAGAAAAAAAAGACTGAAATTTCTGCTCGAAGACAGCAGCTGAAGAACAGATGCCTCCTGCCAAAGTGCACAGTCATTTTACTCCCTGGTTCCATCTGATACTTCTTAAAAGTTCTGCCTCAGTAGGTTGTGACCTTAATGTAATGGATGGATCTGGGTATTAGAGCAGCTAGTCAAGTTGGTCCAATTTGCAGTTGGCTTTTGCAGAGCTTGCCTGTATGTGTGTGTGTGTGTGTGTGTTCATGTATGTGTAAGTAGGTGTGGGTGTATAGTGGATGTGTGAGCTAGTATCATAGATTTTCAGTTAGAGATTTAATGGAAGTACAGAAAGTTCAACACGGAACAGTAAGCTTTCAAAAATTCTTCGATATCTAGGGAGGAACTTTCAAACTATTCCACTGATAATGATGATTCATACAGCCTCCTGAGAAGGATGAGGAGAAGGAAGATATTTCTAAACTGAAACTAGGTGCAGTTTCAGGGCGAAGTCAAAGTTACGTCCAAAGGTATATCCTGGATCTCAAAAAACAATAAATAAAAGGATTGGATATGGTATGGTGAAGAAGAGCAGACAAACATTAAATAAGCAGATTAAAAAAAGCAAAAAAAACATGTCAACTCATTGAAACAAAAGGTAATTCGAACTTGTGATCAAGGACAAAGCATAACCTTAAAAATAACAATGACATAGTTTGTTGAGCTCTGTAATGGTATTACAACATTTTAGAAATCAAGCTTTTTTCCAGATTTTTTCTTTTTTTTTTTTGCAAATTTTATTCTTGCACCGCTAATAACACCCTGATTTCTTTCCCTTGTGACTGAGAGATGGAAGTTTGGACCCAGTCCTGTTATACAATAAGCATTTGCAGAGTTTCATGAGTCGTGGAAAAAACAGGAGACACAGCTATCAGCACGCACACACGCAGGCCTCTTGCATATCAAAAACACAAGCAGCTCTGCTCCCTGTGACCCTCACAAACATTTTCCTGCATATGCTCTGCTGACAAGATCTATTTTTAGCACATTATGTCCCTAACACCCTTTATTCTGTAGCTATCATCTTTCACCATTCCCCACATCTAACGTTCAAAGAGATACTAAACTCATAGCCATTCCTATTCCCCTAACTTCTCATTCAATCACTGCTCTCCTCAGGCCTGACAAGGCAGTGATTTCTGATGGAGAAACCATCGCAGTACATTTTTTAGAAAGCGTAGGAAGAGGTCAATTACATCATGTCAAACAATTCCGCAATTACATTCCCATACAGAATGTGTTTGCTTTAGAATGCTACATTAGTGCTGAAACCATAGGGGTTCCTTTGAACTTGTTAGGTAAGTAAACCGGACTGTAAATGGGGCATAAACAAAGTGGCACATAATTCCAAACATGTTTCCTCAAAAGCTGGAGCTGCCACCATTTCAGACATCTACTTTTGACTGAAACCTTCGGTCTCTTTCTGAGACTGTTTTCTTTGCGACGGAGACTTTTTTATTAGCGTATGTTAGGTTGAAGTATGTTTGTCCTAGTCCATCACACAGTGGCCTCAGTCTCACGACGGGGAGCGTGTCCTCTGAGTCGTGTGGTAAATGGACGTAGCAGACGGATGGTCAGTGGAAGTGTCCCTCGGATGCCTGAACTTTCCCCTCTGTCTGTTGATTCATTATCACAACCTGGAGTCTCTAAAAAGCAAAACAAAACAAGCCAAGGGCTAACCAAACAAAGCAGAACGGTCATAAATCAGAGAGGAGAGTCCTCTGAGAGTGGGCGACCGGTCAGAAAGGCACTGCTGGGTGCCTGCTTACCACAGGCCGTGGAGGAAAAGGGAAGAGGCCGAGCTTCTGTCGGGGGGAATCCAGACACCATTTGGGGTTTAGGCCATCATGGAGAATTTCCTGATTGTACATCTAACTTTTCAGCACCTCATCACATCCAGTTGCCACTGTGAAGACAACAGCTGAGCTGTCACTGTGACAGAGAGAGAGAGAGAGAGAGAGAGAGAGAGAGAGAGAGAGAGAGAGAGAGAGAGAATTCTGCTATTTTTTATTTTTTGAAAATTGTGGCAGCTTCTTGGGCAGAAAGATTATTTTTCTGTTTGAATATAGAGAAAAACTATGAAATGATTTAAGAGCGGACATGGACTTGATAAGCATGGTTAATTATTTGAACTGATGCTACAACAACACATAAAAATACATAGAGGTTTTTCCTCACTGTCCCTTTCAGAACTTCTTGCCCATGAATCAGTTGTGATCCTGGTTACTACACTGGAGTATTTATTAAACAATGTGACGGCAGTATGCGGTACAGGCATGAGGTGAAAAACAAAACAAAACAAAAAGAAACAAAAGAAAACAAAAATCTTAAAAGGGATTAGCGGTGGAAAGATTCGTTTTGCTCTTTGAACCCTTGGCTGAAGTTCAGTGGGATTAATGTCTGGCACAGAGACCTGGCTCAGGGATTTACACTAGCATTCATTAACTTACTGTTCTACTAACATCAACAAATGGCCCATAGTGTTAGTGGGGCCATCATAAGTGCTCTCCTGATACACCAATAAGCACTTAAAATAGATCCAACACTTCTTAGAGTGCCTATATTCTATAAGTGATAGACTGTATGCTGTATGCAGAAGCTGATTATAGCACCTACTCAAGTGATATGGACAGTGATTGAATGTCACACTTGAAAATCCTGCTGGATTTGTGTTTGGCGCTGGACCCTTTTCCATGTGACTTACACAATTCTACAGCAGTCTGTGAAATATCAGAGAAAAGGGCTGTTACATCCTATTTTGTGTGGTATGGAGTGTTTCTTTTGTAGGAGTTACAGTGAAGTTAATCGTATGTAATATGTACCACACATAAGATATAGATCTAGAAACAAAAAAAACAGATATGTAAATGTATTTTATCATAGAATTATCATAAAAGGGAAATAGATAAAAAAAAAATGGTAAGATCAGTAAACACTGAAGACAAATAAAGGACCATGAAGCCAGTTGCGGTTAAGACTCTGTTTATCTGACACTGTGAAGGTCAAATGGTATATGCTTTGTTAATGGCAGGAGTCTAGTTTCATAGCTCTCTATTGTTCATTGTGTATGCAGTCTGTTCTGTGTACTGCACTTTTACCTTACACCGGGGAGAGAGAGAGAGCAGTCAGTTTGTCAATGACATTTCCAACTCACCCTCTGTCACACAGTCCAACAGGCAAAGTGCCAGTGCACTCAGTGACATTAACACACACAGAGCACAGTGTAAGTCTCAGCACATACAATCTTTCACCTCATGAATTGGTGCCCACGCATATTCCTAAAGAGTTGGTTTGAGCTCAAGTTCTAGTTCTGTCTCAGCATTAGATTGATTTAAGGCTTGACTGACTTCAGAGGACTTTGTCAGTCATTACCAAGGCATGTTGACATTCACTTGTTTTCCTGAGAGAGGACTTGATAATTCTGGTTTCACATTTTGAAGGAGGATCTTATACCTTTTCTAAGACTGTACTTGAGATGTACTTGAAATCCATGCAGTAGAAAAGCTGCAAGACCATACTTTGTGTTTATACGCTTTGACAACAGTGTTGTTGTTTCCGGAGACTGTTGGCTTGGGCCACCTACCTGACTAAAATACAAATAAATTAATGCATTAACCAAAAGGTCCTACCGCTGTCACACTCCAGTTATTACGCCTGTTGTCTTGTGACCTCTGTAGCGGACTACCCGTCAAAACAAGGGGAAAACCATAAACAATGGAGATGGGATATTATATAGAGTCCACAGGTGTTTATATGAGTGATATTGCAAGTGAACAACCGCTGAAACAATGCGCGCATTCTTGGCTGCCGGGATGGATGTGGAAGCGATGATCCAACTGACATTCTTAGCCATTTCCTCGACGCACGCTGCGCTACCTTGAGGGTCCTCAGCAGCTTGCATACTTTCCAGGCAATGCATCGTGTGCGGCAACACAGGGATTCTAAATGAACAAGATAGCAGGTGTGAGGCCACAATGGACTTTCCAAGGATGTCCAGTCAAAGTGAGCCTCATTACTGCTCTTCCCTTAGCTCTGGAAACAAAGGGGCAGGAATTCAGGAGGATGCATGGCTACATGCCTCAGATTGGAAAGATAGGCCCCTCTTAACAGTCTCCCAAACTGAATCGGGTGCCAAGACATTGTTTATACACTAGGCAGGAATTTTTCAGCCAGCTCAGGTAAATAGGAAAAAAGTACCTTGGTGAATGGTCTTTGAGAGATATAACAACAAAAGAACCCTGCAGGAGAAATGTGAGAAATGAGATTTATCAAACAGTATGCTCCATTCAAACGCAAGCACACGCGCACACACATACATACACACGCATACACACGCATACACACACACACACACACACACACACACACACACACACACACACACCACTATATAATTAACACTTTTCCCTCTGAAAATGGTTAGATATAAAGAGAAAGAACATTTGTTCACCAGGGTGTGCATTGTGTTTAATCACATTTTAAGCATCACCATGGCGATTATGAAAGATGGGTTTAAAGGCAAAAATTGCACATAATTGGCCTGTCTTAGCTTGAATGTGTTCTCAAAAAGCTTAAGTCATGGTGCTAAACAAATAATCCCACAGCTTGCAGAAATGACTATGACGACAGCAGAAAAGCAATTTCAAATGTGAAATGTGTTTCTATAAATGCTCAGATTAGATTTGTGCTTGGGAAAAACAGCTAACTCATTCAAATCAATACATTTTCCACTGGCCCATTGTGTTCATTAAGAAAAGATTTCATGGGTAATTTTGAACGGCATGCAATCATATGCAGATTTATTTTTTGAAGCACAGCTGTTTAGCTGTCTTTGATAAATGCTGCAAAAGTTAATAGTCAAGCAGAGGACTTGCATGGGCTTTCACTGAGATTGATGTTAGTCGATCATTCAGTGCCTTTCTGTGTTCTAGAATTAAATGAAATTAGAATTAGAATTAAATGTTTGAACCAATAAAACACATACAAAACTAGCGCTGCCTCCAATTTAGCATTAATGATAGGAGAGATTATTCTCAGGTTTCAGAGTAGCAATTTCTAAACAAAACAAAAAGGTAAACAAAAGTAAACAAAAAGGAGGACAAGAGGAACTTTTACATTGCCTCTGGCTATCATCAGAGATTACAGGTCCTGGCTACTATTTGTGAGTAAAATGGCAACCTTGAGTCTTGTCACCATGGCCACTGTGGAAGTCTCAGCTGGTTGTCATGGTATTTTAATGGGGTGAGTTGATTGATGACTCCATTACTGTACTGCTCTACACACTGTATCATCTCCAGCTGCAACCGGCCCTGCGTTGCTCTCCCTCCCGCCAAGGATGTCACCTAATTGTTTGTGCTAGTTGGAGACAAATACATTTGCAAAACAAACAAACAAAAATATCTCCCATCCGCCGAACTTCCCGATGATAAGAAAAGGGCTGGTGTGGTGCAGAACGGCCGGCGAAAAACTGTCAAGTGTTGATGACTGAGGTCATCGCAGCGAGGTCATTTCCTGTGGGATCGGACATGGCCCGCTGAAGATTTGTCCTGGGGATTCAGACTCCAGTCCAATCACTGGGGAAGTTTGCATGCTTCTAAAGCAGGGTAGAAAAAAAAGAGAAAGAAGGTAAGAAACAAAGAAGTAAAGAAAGAAAGAAAAAAAAGACCCAGGACAGCTGTTCTTTCATTTGCACGAATGAGTGGAGCAGAGCTCTGGCGGGGAGGGGACGGATAGGAGATAGAGCCGCCACAACAAACAAGGAGCTGCTCAGATCAAGGTGCACAGCCATCAGCACCCAGCACGCTATATGAGCCACATTAGTCAGGCCTGACAAGCCTCGGCACTCCCCCTTATACACACACACGTGCACACTTGCGCACTCAGGAAGGTGAAAACAGCAAGGCGCATACAGAGCTAAAGAGCCTGTAATGGCTCCAGGTAGGAAATATCAAGCATGGGACAGTGAAAAATAACTCCCTCCATTCCACGGGTCAGATCCTCACCAAGCCTGGAATTGGATGTATTATTTTATGAGGCAAGGCATGTCTCATTGGTTACACACGTATACACACACAGACACACACACACACACACACACACTCTGTAATCAAGCCCAGGCGTGCTCAGGTCTGAAAGGTGTTAACTCAAGAGGCCCATGGTCTGTAGCCTGAGGGGAGGTTTGGGAGCTTAGGTCACATACACTCTCCCATATACACACTCTCACACACCTTTTCCCTGCCAGACAGGGTCAGATGTTCTGCTGTTGTAGTATATAATAGCCAAAAAGAGCTTCAGACTGCAGGGTCAATTTGTAATTCACCTCAGAGGCTTGAACTAGTCTTGGCAGGTTAGAACTGGTGTTTTCCCGTCCACTTTGTAAGCCAAAAAATGATTAAATGACCAATAATGCAAATGAAACAAGGATCCCTTCTGATAATGCTAAAAGAGAATAACATAATGAATCAAGGGTGATTTAAAGCTAGCATTCTGCCTGAGAATGAGTAATTATGTATGTAGAATGAATGAGAATTCCCTACTTGTCTGGCAGGGTCATTTCTGCTAGGAAAAAAGAAGAAACACACACAGACACTCATAGATGCATAAACACACACAGACACACGAACGTGCGCATGTACACACACACACACACACACACACACACACACACACGCACACGCACGCAGCCCTGTGTAGGCTGTAAATCAGACAAGAACAGCCAGTGGAGACTTAACAGACAGGACAGGGTCACTTTGTAAAACTTTTTGGAGAGGTGTGTGTATGTCTGTAAATGTGTGTGTATGTCTCAAGGGGCTGGTTGTAAGGATGTTAAGGGATAGTCAGGGCTGGATTGATACAGCATACTGCATACCATCAGGGGTCCACTGAAATGGAGTTATAAAAAATTTACCAACTGGCAATAAATTTTTCACAGACAAAAAAAAAAAGATTCTTCCACTGTTCCAGTTAGCAGGGTCTAGAGAAGGATCAGAGATTTTGAGGAGAGGATATTTAAATTCCTGAAAAAGTCAGACTGCAGTGCACTTAAAAAAAAAGAAATAGAAAACAACTTTTAATGGTGCTGATGTTTAACTGAGCAACAGAAGAGCTGTAATGTGTTAAAGGACCTGAAAATCATAATTATGTGTGACCCGCTTTTGACAAATGTAAAACATAAAATGTCTATGGTACATGAACTGCAATTTCTCACTGATAACATGATAGAAAATACAACCTTAGGGTACAATGCCATTTATTCAAACAAAATTGAATCTGCTGTAAAGCAATATTAAATGCAGCTCTGCTGTGGTTATAGTCACAGGAATCTCAAATTACAAGCCTGTCTAATATTCTGGTTTATATTCATGCACTTTTAATTCATCCCTTTGGGGCAATTCACCTATAAAAAACATATGAATTGTAGTGGGAGGTCAATACAAATTTTTGTTGATGACTCATATTGTATTTCAAGTCTGTTTTCTTACCTTTGACAGTCTACCAGCATGTTTCTAGCACCAGTAAAACTGAAATGAATCAAACTGGCATGAAACAGAGGCAAAATATAAAGGCAAACACATGTTAAACGTGCTTGCAGCGTACAGTCCCCATCAAACCTGCAAAAATGAATTGAATTTCTGCTGTTACATTTCCTTACATTAAAACTAGTAATAATTTCATCACAGAGCAGGAAACAGGGGCTGGTTTCTGCTGAGGATGAATCCGGGACTTGGCCATTCATCACAGACCGAAACACAAGAATCTCTGACCTCCCTGAACTCTTCTGAACGTTCAGATATTCGGACACCTGTTTTCTGTAAACGCCACATAACATCTGTACTTCCCTTGACACCCCCTCAGGATCCCATCCCCTCCCCAGCAGAATCTTCACCCCTAGAGGAATTCCATCTCCTATCAGAATTGCATGGATCCTCTTCCGTGGATTATTCTGGTCTTGCGCAGTGGCTGGTAGGTGCCAGCGGGCCGCCACTGCGAACACAGATGGGAGCAGAGCCCTGTGATAGCTTCCATATGTCACACAGCTCCTCAGGGACTTCCTTTTTTGTTTTTCTTTCTCTCTCTCATCTGTCCCTCTGTTTTTCTCTTCAAATGCATCTACCATTTAGGGATATAGGTGAATGCACTCAAGGATGTTGTGGGTCAGTGGTGAATAGAGCCCATTGCTAAAATAAAAGTAACCAAAGAATCATGAATACTTCTTCAGACATGGACATCAAAATATCTGATGTGAGATGATTAGTGGAGTACAATTCATTATGAACTGGTTACAATAAATTTTGAAGCTTTTCGAAGGATGTTGAAAGGTTGAAATTCGATGATCTGTGCTTTAGGAAGCCTCTGGAGTCTCCAGGGCCTTGCAAACATTAATAATCTGTTTTTGCATAACTTATCTGTCACATGTTTGAGACTGTTTTACACCGCCCAAGGGAGGCACTGATATGAATCCATGTTATGTTATGGTAAGCAAGAACCAGTCGGAAGCAGAACAGATCCCTTTGACACCACAACCCTGGGAGGTTGGCATGTCTTAGTTGACACATATGGACCATAATATCCCCCGTCTGATTATAATCCTCACAGCCGACCTCATTAACCAGACATCCGCACTGAACCCTGTCTGAATAGGGGCAGAGAGCTGGGCTGTCAATCAACATGTCGTTGAAAGAATCGTATCAAGAGAAATAATCCGGCAACCCTAGAGCTCAGGCTGTCTTGATTTTCTCACCAGTCAAAACGCCTCCCACAGCAAAGGTGCAATTTCAAAGAAAGCAATGTGAAGTCACAAATGCATCACGGCAAGAATGTCTGTTAAGGCCCAAGATGTAATAGCTTGTCCAAAATGTAATAAGTTATTACATTTTTTGCCTTTTACATTTTGGGCCTTTACAACCCCTGTCTCCTGAGTGAGAAGAGGGTTGTTGGTTTTACGTAAATGTTTTCCAAAGCTATAGGAATTTAATTTATGCATTTCCACACTTGGCCCAGACCAACACTTCACACACCTTTCAACAGTCCCTTTTCCAGCCTGTGATGGAGATACAATGGTCTGTGAGACAAACCACAAAGGAACTCATGTTTGAACAGCCTCATTCCAACAACGTGCACCCATATGAACATTGTTTAAACTGTGTTGCTTGCACAGACATTAAGAAAGAAGTGTGGAGTAAACAACACAGTTTACAGTTTTCATTAAAGAGAATACAGACTGCCATGCAGTCCCAGGATTCACACTCATTCAAGCAGCTTTTGTCCTGGTATCCCTCAGTCAAACTCAAGATAACAATGCTAACCAGTTCGGTCGAGAGTTGTAATGTTTAAGATTTCGTTTACTCTCTCAGACGTCAATTTTCTCACCCCTCACAGGCTGGTGAACTAATACTCTCTTACTCGTCTCAGCACTGGTGTGTCAATTGATTGGAATATTTGGCTGTCTGAGAATGATTCGGCTCTCTTCTCCAGATGATCAGTGCAGACCGTGCTTTACTTTCCAGATCTGATGCTCAGTCTCACAGAGATGAAAGAAAAAAAAGGTGAAATGACACTGGCCACGGGTATGATTTCTGGGTTCAGAACACAGGCCTGACAAGGTGATTTATGGTGCGATGGCTTTTCCTGAAAGTGACAGAGGAGAGGACTACAGCTTAATGAAGGGACCCGCATGCTCTCGTAATATTCTCGTGACATTTGGGCAACAGACTGCGGTTGAAAATGATACGGTGTCTGTGGCATGCACCGTGTCATCAAGTATCGACAGCACCGAAAATGTCTGAACCAGAACCAGAAGTTCCTATAAGTGAAAAAGAACATGTTTTAATAGGAAACCGAAAAAATGAAGACCTCAAGTGAGAAAAGCAGTCATGTCTCATATTTTCTGCATTCTGTAACTCGATCACTCCACAACGTTAAACAAAAATCATCAGGTCATCATTCTTCCTCTCCTCCCTGGTTACGGGAGAGACAGACAAGGATGAGGTAAGAGGCTGTGCAGGATTAAAGTTCTGGCAGTGGAAGCAGATTTGAATTCAGTTAACCCTAATGGGGAGATGGAAGTGTTGAAGAGTGTTTAGAGCTGACTTAAGAGGACTACTCTGGTAAATACCTTTCCACTTGTGTCCGTAGGTGCCCTGTAGCAGTGACGGACCGCCGACTGTGAGGCAGATGGCAGGGAAACGTAGAATGACCCACCCTGAGTGCCAACATCACTGCTCAGCCTGTGACATGGTGCTCTCTCTCTCTCTCTCTCTCTCTCTCTCCAGAGAAATCCCCACATCATAATGGGATCTATATTCACATGAAACTAACAGGACACCTGAACCTCATTATCAAACATACTGTTTGACCAAGGCTTTGATTGCAGTTGATTATGCAAGTTATGGTGTGTAGTAGGTATTTGGCACTGTGGTTGGATACAAACAGAGAGCTGAGGGACATAAACATCAATAAGTGCATACAGATACTCAGCTAAACCCCTAAGAGTGGAATGGGGTTGGATCGTGGGGACATGAGCGGCTTTAGAAGGTGATCTGAGTTTGATGGCATGCATTGCATTAAGTGTGATCAGATTTAGACAATTAGTCATTTAAGAGGGATCAATGCCCGAGACATCTTTGGAGGGATAATACCCCATTTGCACTGTGGAAATAGATTAAATGGGGCACATACCCAAACAGATTAGGAGAAAAAAAACTAATCCACTCTTAAGCTAATACAGCACCTCAGGTATAGAGAAAAAAAAACCTCTGTTAGTAACTGTAAGACAATACAAAACAAGCCCACTTTCTCAAAAGAAACACACTTTCAAAAATCATATTTCTAGGTATTTTCTGGTTTCTTTCATGCAGATTTTGTATGTGGGTATAAGCTTTGAGGAACCCATGTTCAAAGGGGGGCTTGTCAAAAAAGATGAGAGCATTTTAATATAAGCCTATGAACGTACTTCACACCCCCTGCTGTCTTGTCTAATCTGCCTGAGAGGAAGTGATTTGATCTTTTGCAGGCATGGGGTATCTGACAATCTAACAGACTGACTCACAAAGGCTAGCTTTCATGGTTTGACCTTGAATGTTCCATACACAGACATGAAGAGCTGTGGACAGAACGGGCAGATTTTCTTGGGCTGTTTGATTCTGTTGATCTTATGCTGATCTGCAAAACCACCACTCCTATGTAATGTATGAAATCACTTTTCCAAAGTCAGGATGAAAAGGATAAAACTCATTATTGAACATTTAACAGAGCACAGCAACATAAAAGGGAAACTTCTACTCTCAGTGCAGGAGAGAGAATTGGATTTGAAATCAATTAAAAGGAAAAAATTGTTGGCGCAGTCAATCCAGCCTCATGTTAAATTGTAATTCAATATTTCTCATAAATATCCTGCTAACATGTTCAAAGTTTATGCTAGCAATAGATGATTTTATTCTGTAATCTATAGAAGAAAGTAGTTAATGTGAGAAACCACAAAATATGATTCAACAAGTTTCTTCTCATTTTTTATTCTGAGAAATATTCCCACTGACTTTCTCTCAAGAGATCAGTCAGTGGAACTGCTTTCAGTTCCAGCATGGGTTAATTGCAACTGCACATTCGATTTTCATAACAGCATGTTGGATTCCATCAAATGGAACATTTTCTTGCACCTGAATGAGGTAAAGGAAATGACCTAAGCACATAGCAATGCAGCTTTTCCTCCTGAACAAAGTGAGGAACATTTCAAAGGTGATCTTATCCTGAGCCTCGCTTGACTGATTTGCAATTCTGTCTTATACATTACGCTGGGGGTCACTGATTCGTTCCATGCAGCCTCACACATATACACACTGCGCATTCTATCCAGAGGTTAAGGTTATTTCTTTATTCTTTAAACAAGGTCACACAGTTGTCCTTGTGTACCTGAAACGTAACTCTCTCTTTATGGTTCTTGTAGGAGTGACTATCCCCACTGGTGATACACTGCCCTGTTCTCTCAGTCAGGGGTTCCCTTTGCTGGAGTTACCCTATACCTGCATGGATGCCCATTATTTGGGCTACAGACACCAGGATGTTCACTCTCTCACTCTTTTAGCCTGTCAGGCACAGAGCCAGGTCTCTTCATTCAGGGAACTTCACATCTGGATCCTTGGCTGCAGCTGGACTGGTTTGAGCAAAGGTTCAGATGGATGGCTGCTTTGAAGGTGGTGGAAGTCATGATTACCCTCTGTGGTCCTCTCAGATTTTCCTATTGGAGGTGATTAATTCTTCTCCATCTCCGGGGGTCATGTGTCAGAGCTGGTCCCACTCTAAAAAGTCCTCAGAGATGGTTGGTGTGGGTGGTGGGGGCTTTGTGGCTTTCCAGACGTAACTAAGGGTAAGGATCTGCTGGGTGTTTTCACAACTGACAGTGTGAAAGGAGCACTGAAAACAAAGTCTGAGAGATAATCTCTCTCCTGTCAATCAAACTGGGGGGTCTGTGGAGGCTGGGAAGCTGGAGACAAGGAAACAAACAAAATTTTCTGCACACACAATAAAAATGTTACTTTGAACAGAAGAAAATATTTCAGGACCACAGTTAGACTTTAGTCATTACAACCACTAATGAGTAACCAGGAAGTAATGAAATTTCCAAAATTTCACAACTTTTTCTGAGTAAAAATTTCCAAGCGTATTTCTTGGCTGACAACAAGAACGAATGTAAAAATTCACGTAATAGATGAAAAACAGCGCTGGGTTCCTGTTCTGGTGTTCAGAGCAGATATGGTGCAGGGCCAGATAAGCCTCCAGGAATCCATTCAGAACAAGAGAAACATGTCATATTTACCACAAATAGCTTGGCTCAGTGAGTTGAGATAGCTTAAGTGCTTTACTTTGGCTAATCAGTAGTAAACACCACCATTAAAAACAGATCAGGTGGAATACAATCATAAAACTGTATGTTTACGGCATACTGAATACCTGCGAAAGCTGAACCATTAACTATGTCATTAGACTGAATGTTGGAAATCTTAAAGTTTGGCAAGAAACTCTAATGCACAGGTGCTCCAAATTAAAAGCAAAATCGAACCGAGTGGATAAGTGAATGCCTCATTTACAAAAAAAAAATAAATAAAAAATACACTACCATCTGCAGCCTCTATTTCCACAGGAGACCCTCCACTTGAACTTGGTCCTCCATTTCAAAGTAAGGCTGTGATGATCCAAACAGCTGTCCTTCATTGTCTCTCTAGCCTTTTCCTGAGAGAACACATGCACGACAAGGTTTCTTCCTCTGCCTACTTGTCCTTCTTTCTGTTAAAGGGCCATTACTTTGAGGAAAATACAGTACTGTAATCTCTCCACTATGTCAGATATAGCGTCTCCCTTCTCTTCTGCCTCTAGAGAGCACTATTCTGTCCTCAGGAAACTTGATATCATATCATAACAGTGGGGAAGAGGATTGATACATGCAGAAAGTGCTGGAGAGTCTTTGAAAAGTGTTTGATGACAGAGGAAAATATGAAGGTTTAACAGACATAAAGATGAGCCCAGCTTGAAGTCTTTGAGTTATTCCATGGTCATAACCATGACAAGGTCAGAAACAGCCACTCCGTTTTTCATTTTCTCATCGCATTTTCAATTGAATGTTGAGCTCATGTCTAAATGTCCGTATGGGGTGTTTAAAAGAAGCAAATAGTATTTTAACAAGCTCTATCTGGTTGGCTGATGGCCAGTTTGGTCAGCACAAAGAACAGAAATGCCATAGAAGTCTACTGCTACTATAAACCTCCCATTTTAAGTATTAAATCCTCAAAGTAACGTTAAAGAAATTTCTAGATCTAAGCCTCCCACATACGTGACACGTTTGGGCATTTCACTGCACTTATTTTCTGTCCTCTCTGAGAAGAACCAATAGTTTCAGTTCAGGAAGTTTGGTCAAGTCTTTAATGCCAGCCGTAAATCAGGCAGAGAGTGGATTATTGCGCTGAATCCTATGAAGCAGGCTCTTGGCTCATGGCCAACTAGCGAACAAAGGCTTGTCTCAGGCCTTGTCCCACCAAAGTGTTGCACTTGTTCAACTCTTCTTGGGTTTTGTCTGCTTCAGTTTCCTGTCTTTAGTGCTGTAACCAAACTTAAGACGAGGCTTCTTGAAATGATTTTCCTCACACCCTCTTGCTGCTTCCCTCTCTCTCTCTCTCTCTCTCTCTCTCTCCCTTCTTTTTTTCTCTTTCTCTCCCCCTCTCTCAACCACAGTCAATCTCTCTCACTTTCTTTTTCTCTCATTTCTAATTTGTCGACCACAGTTAGAAATCAGCCGTCTGGGACTTGTGGGTAATTGAAGTCTCCACAGTGACTGCCTGCATCAGAGCTGGCAGTAATGCACAAGGGAAGCTTCCAGGGAGAAACTCAATAATCTGCTCACACTAAAGTATAGTCATCATCAGGCTTTTTCCACTATAGGAGACAGAACAACACTTGTTGATAAGTCTCTCAAAATAGCATCTGAAAAACACCTCCTTTCCCCCTGAGGTTATGAAAATATTGATACACTGTAAGCGTAGTGTTGTCGCACTATTAAGGTTTTTACCAAGTCAGCTGAAGTCAAGTATAAAACAATAAGAGGACAACAACAAGGTGAAACATCCACATACATTTTTAGAGTGCGATATTCCAAAACCATTCCCTGTGCGGCCTCACGTCCTGTATGTACTCCAACTGTACTTGGAGCTGTTGGCATACTTGCCTGACATCTTCAACATAGTCTGGGCTACACACTAAGCTCTACTCCCCGTCATAAAAGGCATTAATCAGTGATTCTCCTTCCCTTTTGAGGATTATGTGCTTACCTTGGAGCCCACTGGGCACCCTTATGAAAGCTTAAAAAGTGTTAATTGCACAGAAGGATTTTCAGTTAGTGCAGCACTAGGCATATAGAGGTCCACGATAGTTTAACTGTCTCCGTTCAAAAAACTTAGCATGTGTGCATTCATGTGCATTTAAGGCAAAAAAACCTGGGGTTTCTTTCTCAAAGCTTTCTAGATATATATGCTGCTCTGTCCCTTGAGGGTACTCAAACCTTGGAAAGTTAAACTCAGATATCTACAGTATCATGAAACCAAAACATACCCCAGAAGACCAGGTCCGGATCTGGGGTATATAGAGTGACCTTTAACCCTAGTTATGAAGTACATGCTTATGACAACCAGACCGGCGTTGTGGTTCAGAGTGAGTTGTGATCGTTTCCTAAATCTGAGGGCTAAAAACCTTGACAGTCTCACACCTGCTCTCCCAAATGCATGTTGGGAGTTTGACAGTCTGGTAAGTATGTTGTAACACAGTGATGGATGACTGACCGTTGGAACGTGTTTAATGCCCATTCCAAAAATGGGAAAATCTCACTCTAGTGAGCACAGTCTTTCAAAAACATCCATATAATGAAGCAGAACTGGATATGGATGGGTTGATTAAAGCTAATTTGGACCACTCATTAAACGCAAGGATTATATTCCATCATCATAGCTGTCAGATAATTATAAATTTGAATTCATTACACACTAAGTCATCTTGAAAATGCCAAAACTGTCCAACTAAACCAATTCAGACCCTTCTCGTGTGGAAAAAAAAAAAAAAACAAACGAAAAAAAAAAAAAACCCCATCACATCTTCAGAGCGTGTGCTCGGAGAGAGTGACGCAGTTCTCTCTCTGTAATCAGCATGGGGAAGGAAACTGATGACATGATTGGCTGTTAAGGGGCTGCTCTTCCTCATTAAAACAGGAAAAGTGAGGGCTCGTCTCACAGTTATCACACTGAGAGCCTGGGCTCTGGCCGTGACTCAGCAGCCCTTTGCTTTCCTCCTGATAGCACTGTCACAGTAAAAGGCAATGGATAAAGAGAGAAATAGGAACAGGCAGCATCCGAATGCCATCAGCACCCCATCCGCACTCTACCACATTCTGACGTAACCGATTATAGTCTGTTATGAAACATGATGCAATTTCCACCTTAAAGACCAACAATGAGCCGCTCGGCATGTCGGTGATAGTGTTCTAATTGGTGTTTATTTATAGAAATGAAATATGTTTTAGAGCAAGTTCAGAGTGACAATTTTCATTCCTTGATGTTTTGCTTGCATTAGAGTTGCTTGAAATAGCTTATGCTCCTCTCTTTATAATTTCAGTCAAAATTAGCAAAATTGACAGAAACAATGAAATATGTTGATTCATGTCTGTCAGATCCAAGCTTTTTTCTTAGTTGTCTTATTTCTATATCAGCCAGTCACGGGACTCTGACAAGCATATGAAGAAAATGGATTCATTTTGCCCTCTCATAAACCTGTCGATGACAGAGCCCAACTTTGTGAGGAACCATAGCAACAAAGAACAGTTGTTCAGAGGGGAGCAATATTCTCTCTGTCTGCTTTATAAAGAATTTGTGAAAAACCAAGTTGAGCTGGGAGTATTGTCTCAAATATAAATGGATAAACCATCATCACTTTTTATTTGATGTAACTTAAAAGAACATTACTTCTTCCGGTATGCTTCAGTTCAGCCTTCAGGTAAGGTATATCCCTTACTCATTGATTCTACCAGGTGGTAGAATTCAGGGTGCAATGCATTAATATGTACAAATCTGAATCTTTGTCTGAATCTCTCTCACAATCCCCTCTCTATGCTCTTTCACACACACACACACACACACACACACACACACACACACACACACACACAAAAACTACCTATCTCACACCATATACAAAACACACTCTCGTCTGCTCTTCTTCTACTGTCGAGTATTCATCGTATTACAGAGTATCATGATCTCCCACTTTAAAAAGAGCTCAGTAAACCATAAAGGTTCATAAACACATGTGCAAGGACGACATACAGTATCTCTTTATTGAACATACGTCATAGGAGGTAATTGCAGGACTCAGCAGATTGAACCATGACTGTTTCTCATGAGTAATGTTGTTGATGGTGCTCCTCAAGGCCTCCTGCATCTTCCCTTCTGTACACACCATCTTTCCACCACACGCTCAGTTCTGAGAGAGGGGAGTAAGCAGAGTAAAACCATATTCTCCTTACACGCTAGACTCAACACCCTCACACAAATTATGAGGTGTCTACATGAAAAACAAGAAAATGGGAGCCAGCAGAGAATGTATAAAGTGTGCGTGTTCATCTTATCAGTACTTTGCTGTTTTGCTAATGTGGGAATTTCACCTTCGTTTCCACAGGGCAAGGAAAAATTTACCACTGCTGCTCACCGGAATGTGTTAATGGCAGACTGCTAATATACTACCGTCTTCCCCATGTATTCACACAGATAACACTGATGTCATATACCATATCCTTTACTTTTAGTTTACATATTCTTTAAAAAAAGAAGAAGAAGAATAGCATATTGTATGGACACCACAAAATCAATGTCCATTTTTAAAGGCTAATTAAACTCATTGCTCCAATACTAGTGAAAACTGGAAAAACTACCCTTATCCAAGATTTTAATAAGTGCAATCAGTTCTCTTCCAAATATATCAGTGTATTTGCCAGAGGAGAGCCTCTGGGAGTCTGTGCTGGAAAGTGTTTATGTGGCTATTTCATATGTCTCGTGCCAAAGATAAATCAACATCTGCTGAAAATGCCCGGGCTCATTTCTTTCATGTACAACAAACAATCCACTCCAGCAAACCACTGTGGTACCCTGCAACTGCAGCAGGAGATCAAGTGTGAAAATGGTATTTGAATGGTGTGGAAAAGAACAGAGGCAGAAAAAAAAAACCTCCCAAGGTTTTCATTCAATTCACAGAGAAATGCCGTGCCTCAGAACATTTCAAGAAAATGGAAAGCCTAAAGACGTTAAAGAGGAAAATGTTTTAGTTACTTCTGAACCAACTTCACTCAGAAAACTGTTCTTTTTTTTTTTCTCCAGTCACACTCTGGCGTGAAGATTTTTACCGGCTCACTATACAGTGACATCACTCACGCAAAACCATTCCATTCTTATCTCAGTAAAAGTGCCTCCCACGTTTAAAAGCCTGTTTCAGTGTGGCATTAATCAGTGACAGCCGAGAGGCTGTGCATTAAATCTCGGTCACACACTGCCCAGCATACTAGCCAGGCTGACATGCTACCAGCTTGTTGGCTCTAACTATTTTGGCAGTAGAAGAAGTGATGATCAGAGTGTGGAATTTATACTGGCATGCCATGCTGTTTCCCACAGCCTACAGCTGTTCCTCTGGTGAGGATGGACATTGGTTTGTGCAAGTACATGTGAACGTCATCTCTCTCTGGCAGCCGATAAAGGGTCAGTTCTGCCTGTGCTTTGGTTAGGGTTGGTGGATTGCAGATCCAAATCAGGAGTCCCTTAATAACACAGCAAAGTCAAATTTAGATTTTTACCACAGATACACTAAGTATCAGTCACTTGAAACCCAGCTCTTTGAGAGTTACACTGCAAATTTGCTATGACATCTGATGTAGCTAAGATTCCACAGGATCCGAAAAGTATGATCAAGTGTATTGAAAGGGGACTAGAACAAATCCTGCATGAACACTATTCAAATTTTAAGCACAGTAAAGTATTATGCATAACATTTCTTTTCTTGTCACTGTTGATTCAGAAAAAGCATTCAGTTGTATTCACCACTGAAAACTATGGAAACTGACCTGCACAATGATTGCTAGGAAATACTGTTCACTATACACCATACACCTGAACAAGATAGAGAATACAGTGTACAAATTCTCTCTTAATCCATTAATGTGCAGTGTGGAGATCACTCTGCTGTTGTCACTTCACTGTGAGTACTGATTTAAGTTGAAGTGAGTTGTGTATTTTTACATGATTTGATCACATTGACCTTCCCATCTATACCAATACATAAGTACAAGATGGTCATACTAATGTAGCGTTATATAATTATGTTTTTGTAAATCGACTCATAATGACACAACTTAGGTTAGATCAAACAGACCAGCTCGACACTAACTCACAAATCAGTTAAACAACTGAACATCTACTGTAGATCTTTAACCGGCTTTGGCTGAACCCTCAGCTGATCAGCTGCTGTTTGAGCTCAAATAAGTTAGTCTTGAGTTAAGTTAGTCGAGCTCGTGGATCTCCATGCAAGTTAGTGGCGTTGTAACTACAGTTCTGCTTGGTCACCAGGTGTGGTCATCTTCAGTTGGCCACCTTCAGGGGTAGACTGCAGTTTGGAAAGGACAGTTGTACGTGAGAACTCACCACACACATACACACTTGGTTGTGTTTCATGACGTGTTTTCAACTGGACAGTTCTTAGTCTTAAGCGCTGTGTGGTGTCTCGGCATGGGTGGAATGTGACTTGCCCCTGATATTTGTAACCTGAGGCTGGGGCATCAGAGGACATCATGCTCCCTAATCTAAAACACATTGTTGGCATGGATCTACCAACCACTTCAACTTAACCAAGTTCCACTGCAGCACACCCAATGTGATCCACCACTCATTTCTCAGAGGCGTCCAAGCCCTGTCTTACATCATTGCTTACTAATGCAGTTAGCAATGTCATCCCAGTTCAGGGAAGAAGCAAGTAAATTAAAACATATTCCATACTCTGTGAAGATTGATGCTGCAATGAAGTCTTCAAATGATTTGATATTCAGATCTCTAAAACTGAATTTTCACTCCCTGTCTACAGCAAAAAGAAGGATTTGTTTCAATCTTGATGTGTAAACCTGAAAAGCTTACAAAGAAACAGAACATTGCTTGCACTAGGAAAACAGTTGTATGACAGACTTTGTAAAGATGTCCAAAAATGTGTTTTTGGAGATTTCACTTTGTCATTATGGGGAGTTATGTGTTGATAGCAAAAAAAAAAAAATCCTCTATAGCACAAAAAAGTGTTGGAAAACTGAACCTTGAATACTTTTTTTCTTTTTTAACTTTTTCAATTTTACCCATAAAGAAAGATGGAGCACAATAGTTTGCCACATTTTTATAAGTGTATTGTTGTAATATGATTTGAGGGCTGTGAAATATTTCACACTGAAGTAAACAATCATTGCAGCTGTCATGACTTAAGAGCTGAACGGACATTTTAGCCTGTGGCAGAGCATCTGTAGAGAAAGACTTGCACGCTGGAAGTCACTGATTGCGGTCAGTGGGGAGACTGAAGTGCCCTTTGAAAGAGAAGAATGCTTTCTTATTGCTGCACAGAAAGGTGGCCAACAGCTCTTGAATCAAAGTCAATTGCTGATTCATCTGCTAACATTTATGCACCACATTGTAGACATGTTATTTCTTTGTTGTCTATTACCTGAGTCACTGGAAAACTTGCAAATACCCAGCAAAGCTTTTGGACTTTTATTTTTATGTATCACCCAAAAAATAAATCTTATAGATCAATATAAAGACGACAGAAAATAGGTAGGTCATTTTCCTGAAAAAAATGCATTAAATAAATTTGTAATTCATGTTTCATGTCTTTAACAAGGCATAGCATAATAAGCTATAAGTCGACCTATAAAAAGGTTCGTTGTTATATAACAGACAGAGGTAAGTCTCATTAGGGGAGAGGGTTCCTCCTGAAAAGATAATTTATCAAATGTTACCAACATGTGAAAATACAAAGGACAACACATCCTTTGCTAGCTGCAATAGGTTTTTTTCCCATCTTTTTGCCCTTCATTTTTGCCTATTCATTTCTTCCACTGAGTCCACCCTCTCACATTCACAAGTAAATGCTGACAACAACACATATCAAAAATCCTGTTTCCACTGGAGCATAATGTAAGAAAAAATACATTTGTTATTGGGTGTGGGGGCAAGTGCTTCAGATTGATTGGCCCATTACCCCAATATTTCTTTACAATATTGACTGAATAGAATCAAGGAATGAAAGAATAGTCACTTACCTGACCTTGTCCTTCCCACTAAACTAAATGCTCTATTGGTTTTCAATGACAGGAAAAGGGATTTTCTTTTCAGGTGTTTTTCATCTTGTTTCTGTGGGTGTGGAGTGAAACTGTGCATAATAGGTCCCTGATCTCATGTTGAAAAATGATCCAAACCTACATTTTCCCCCCAACAGGTGGGGCGCAGGAGTGGCCCTCACCAAAAAGGAAGGATTTATGATTGGATATTTGGGGCACTGAGTTGGCCATTAAAGTCCATGGGTCATTAGTGGAGTCGCCTTTTCTTACTCATTTTCTTTTCAGCTGATAACAATACACAGCTGCAGGGATGGTGGGACTTGGGTCACGACTTTGACTTTGTACGTGACACTATATAAATTATATTTATTACACAGCATACAGAAGAATCATTAAATGGTGAAGTGTGAACTGTTGTTATTCTTCCCAGAAAGAGCAAAGGGAATGTATAATGGAAAAGGTGTCTGCACATCAAAGAGGAATTTCACAGAGATAAGACACAAAGAAAAACTGCCCTCAAAACACTGCTATTCAGTCAAGCACTTTTATAGGGGTTTCTTATTTCCTATTCACTGAAGTCCAGTAGGAGGAATCATCACCTTTTTCACACCTCTGTTTCATCCTCCTGATTTCTTAAGACATGCACTCAGTTTAGAGGAAGAAAATCGGTCCACTACTTTGAAGGCAGTCAAGAGAGTGAAACTCTCCGTGCATCCTTCAGTGCACTTCTGAATTGAGTGCAGTCGCTTCAATTGTGAACAAAAATCTTCTGCTTTTAACACGGCCGTCCTCGCATCAACACTTAATACATCTGTCACATTATTGACACTTTTCTGCCTCGGCTTTTGTTCACCTTGGCCTGATTGCATCCGAGCAAATAATGACCTTCTAAAGAAAATTACTGCAATTTTCCCGTGAAAGTCCCTGGTGTTGGCAGACACCCGAGGTAAAGCTCAGGAGTGGGATTCGGGGGTGGCGGCGGTGGGGGTGGGCGGGCATGCATATAGCTTAACGTTAATGATAAAATTAAAAACAGCAGCCGCTTAATGAGAACAGGAAATAGATCATTTAGAGACACCCAGCTTCAGTTCACTGTAACACATAGTTCCTCATAATTAACACTCTCTCGCTCACACACACACACACACACACACAGTGATTTGGTCCAACTCTAAGAATTTTCAATCCTGAAATTGCAATCTCTGCCTGTAGCAAAGTTTGTTGACATTTTCTTTAAGTTTGACTCTCACACTTTAGAACACAACACTAAAATAATCTACAGATCTGAAGTCAGGCAGAGACAGGAATCTGTAAATAGAGGGGGAATTCAGTGAAACGTTGACTGAGGAAGGTGCAGAGGTAGTGATCGTCTTCTCCTATTAGCAGATGGTGGCACAGGGACTGTGCACTTTCAAAGACCCATTCAACGATACCCTACGCCTGTCTTCAGAACCTCCTCCTCCTTCTCTTCTGTCTCTTATCTCTCATCTGTCAGGTCTCATCAGCCTCTCTCACAATGTAAAGCAGAACTTCAGCTAGAGCAATGCCAGTTCCCTCCTCTCAAACACTTAGGACCAGCATCTGTACAAACTAAGTCGTCCATTTCCAAACAGTGAGGGACTGCGTGAACTGATGTGATATTCTGATAAGTACAACAACCTCAGCCGGGTTGAGAAAAAATGGAAAACTATCTGCTACGGCTACTTTTTTTTTTATTTAATTTGTTTTGACTTCTTTTGATCTTCCTGCTACAATGAAGGAATTCCGGATCCTGATAAAGGGCATATCTCTTCACTTAGATCCATTTTTCTGAGATGTGAAAGAGAAAGAAAACATGTCGGGGGAACCTCTGTATAGTGAGAGAGGAAGGACATTGGCATTTAGTGGTGCACGGGACCATGGGAAAAGCTGGCATGTGTTCATTCCTATTCATCTATACATACAGTAAAGCTGAGGTGAAGAGTCAGAATACAGAAGCTTTGATCTGGCACTCAAGAGCACTCAACATTTCCATTGATATGTACAAATGCTGATGAGGTCAAGATCAGAGCTCGAATCAGCTGCCACCTGGAAACCTCCTCTGAAGATTGTAAAGCTGATTAGAGACTAGCAGCAAAAGAATTCAAAGCCATTTTGTGTTTGTTGGTTTAAGAAATCTATGGCATATCCCGACATGACAAGGATATGTGGGAATGTACAGGTTATTCTGACATTCATTTTTTAAAATATATGTAATCTATGCTTTAAGAAAATGAAAATAAAACATGATACAGGCACAGCCCTGGGTCAACCTCACAGAATTCTCCAGATCATGAGCCCATTTGACAGACAGCTCCTCTACACAGATTCTATTTTAAAAATAAAAATATAAGGAAAAAATAAGGTCAAAAGTTGAAACATTGTAACTTTTCACATAGAGAATAAGCACAGGTGCAAGTTGCCTGTCAGTGGCCCTTTTACTGTGTTCAACTTCTGGAGAATATAAAAGTTGCCAAGCCCTTGGGTTAATTTTCTACTGTTCAGATGACGGCGACCCTAAACTGTCGTCCCCCATGACTTAGCCCTAGACAGTGCTCACTCACTGATGGGCCGGATAACCTGGATTACTGAGACAGCTGCTGCAGAGTCACGCAAGAGTGGAGTAAATGGCCATGAGAGATAATTGGCCTGGACAGCTCTTAGAAGGTGCTAGAATGTGCTGGAAAAAAAGACAAGATCTGGGAGTATAAATTCCTCTTTTGGAGTTTATTTAATGATCAGTATCAATTGGTTAGTGGATTTATATATATTTTTTATGTTTTGCTGTTAATAATCAATTGTCAACAGTGATATATATATATATATATATATATATATATATATATATATTTTTTTTTTTTTTTTTTTTTTTTTTGCTTTGAACGACTGTCATAATGAGACTAAGAATGCAACAAATCCAGATTTGCTCTGTATTCTAGAATCATATCAGAATTTTTAACTGACATTTTTTCATGTCTCAATTTTTTTGCAAAATCAAATTTCTCTGTTATTTACATTACAAGTATTCAGTGTTCTTGTTTTTCATTTTCAATGTTTGATGGACAGCTATTATATATTGTGATTACTCTTGTTCTTTAGTAAAAAATCTGGCAAGTTTTAATCTGGAGATTTCAGGCTCTTTCTTCAGACGACATCTTTTCTCTCCCTATTCCTTCTTCCTCCTCTTCTTCTTCTTCTTTTTTTTTCCAGAGGACAGCACGTTTCTTCGAGCTGCATAAACATTTACACAAGGAAAATTGTTAAGGTGCTTGCTGAAAGCATACTGAGAGGAGAGAGTCAAGAAAACAGGCTGAAAATCGCTGTCTTATCTTGGAAAGCATTGGGAAAGGCATGCATTTCACAGATGAATTACCATAGCTATGACAGAGTTGTGATTACGGAGAGATAAGTTAATCTGGAGGCTCTCAGATGTGTGACATTTGTAATGTGGGGAAGAGAGCCTGGAGGATGGACACAGTCGTTTCAAAATGTCTGTCAAAAAGTGAGAATCATAAAAAGCCCAACCAAACTCCTACAGATATATGCCAAAAGGACTTTTATTACAGCTCAGTTATAGCTAGTTAAAAAGAGATTGTTAAAGATGGGAAAGCATGCAGTCTTCTGCCATAAGAGTCAAGAGCTGAATTTACTTTAGAGTAAAATCACATTTCACACGGCCACATTTCATACTGAAGTCAAATGCGCTATACTTGTGTGTAGCTTTTCGTGTAAACACATTATATTCAGTGCTTTTACGAATGCTCATCACTACACTGTCACTGAAGTTGTGCTCGCTCCTTTCTAGCAAGATTACAGCTAAGGCCTTATTTGCAATGATTTCAACATTGTTATAACAGAGAAAACGGCAAAAGAATTAAGTCACTCTTAATGTAAATTGTTTCTGTTATGTTCAAATACATGCAAACTGTTGTAACCTTGTTTTCAGTTATCACCTGGGCACAATAGTTTGTATTTTAATTCAAAATTAGTTCCATGGCTCCACTGGGCGGGCTGAGGTAGTATTTACCTCAACAAGACAAACGCCGTCATTCAGGCAAATGTACTAACAATATCAACAAAAACTTGTCCCTGTTTACTTTTGGTAGCAAGGCAAGTCCCAAACAAATTCTGCAGGTCCAATTAAGGAGCGGATAATAAACAGGAAGTTGGTTATTCATGATTGCAGCAAAATAATGAGGTAAACATTTTGTCAGATAAGAAAACCTTATTTTAGCCCCGTATGAGGGACCACCTGTTGATATTTTTACCTACTATAGATTGGTATCGCTCATAAATATGACTGCAGATGGAGTCATCTTTGTTTTCTTGTGGCTTACGCATAATTCTGATGA
The DNA here is from genome assembly GCF_902362185.1 of Chanos chanos. Lineage (NCBI taxonomy): Eukaryota > Metazoa > Chordata > Actinopteri > Gonorynchiformes > Chanidae > Chanos > Chanos chanos. The sequence continues at coordinate 48,236,343 of NC_044496.1, forward strand.
TTTAAGTGTGTATACATGCATTCCAACTATTCAAAGCATATATCGGGATGGTTTTAACATGAATGAACTTCAAGGGCATCCGAAATATCGTCACCGGCAGCCAAAAGGCAGCATAGCCAGAATTCCTTTATTGAATGAACTTCCTGTAAACACCCAAGAGCTTCCTGTGACGGGTCAGATGGCACTGCAATCCGGCACGTGCCGGGCATGTATTGAGAGTGACTCAGATCAGTTCCGTTGAGGTGCCCAGAGAAAAAAAAAGAAAGAAAGAATTGCATCCATATGGAGACCATTTGAAGTCTTTACAACATACAACGGTGATGAACGTTAGAGCTTCATAGTCTACTTCATAAAGTCACTGAAGTCTTTGTTAAAATAATTAACTGAGTCTTGCCAGTGACACACCACAGGAAAATAAACATTTAAAATGCAGTCACTCACATGAGAAATGTCATGAAAGACATCTGAAACAAATAAGTCATTATTGTATGTTATCAATAAAAACTTTATTAATCATCTGCACTGCAACATAGATTTTATTTTGTAATTTTTAAAAGGTGAGAAAACTCATATGCCATTTAATTTATATATGTATGAGATATCAGTGCAGATTTCTAATTAATAGCAATTGTTACTCCGCACATTTTATCATGGAAAAATTGAAGCTCAAATAGCCAAGATACAGTGAAAAATTCAACAATGTGTGAGACCCCTTAGGTACACCTGTCACTGACTGACCCTGGCTAGTCTGTTTCAGCAAATTATCTTAAAGCTATTAAAAGGACAGTCATGGATAAGCATCTTTAGCCTAGACCCCGTTCACCCACAGGCAAGGGCATTACGGCCCTAAGACGTGAGGGCTTCAAGTGGCTCATGTAAAAATGGAAGGTGCCTCAGTTGTTGGGTTTCAAGTGGGTGACACGGACATGTTTGAGCCCCGAGGGCGTTTCACCTCTGAGAACAAAAAAACGATCTGTGTGTGTGTGAGAGCGTGTGAAGCTGCTGGTCTCTATGAGCAAAGTGACTTTTTCAAACTGTACAGAGAAAAGAGAAGAGTATTTTTTTTTACTCAAAAAGCAGTAAATACAATATCATATGTCCCTGTTCTGTTGCTGGGACTTTACTGTCCTGAAGTAAATTACCTAAACTAATCCATATTTTGGATGGAAAAACTGTTTTTTCACATGGTTTGGGTTATGTTATATTTTGCAAAAATGGAAAGCTATTTCCCCACATTAAACAGACTCAAAAGTCTATAAAGAATACTTATACATTATTTGCTTTGGATGTTATCTGTCAAACCAGCTTTAAAGAGAGTTTACATAATCGAAAATTCATTTCTGTGTGTATTAAACCCAGGAACAAATGAAGTGATATAAACTAAAACCTTTGAGATTTGTTTGGAATATCCAGTACAGGGCTGCGCTATGGAACTTGTGGAAATCATTAGCGTTAAACTCCATGTCACGGTTGAGATGCAACAAGTTGTTAAGCCACCTATAGTGAAAACATTGTTTATAATTTATGCTATATGATCTGTTGAAATGATCTTGATGAGAGTAAAGCTTCCATTATCCAAATCTGCTTTTGAGTACAGCCCTCTTGGCAGCTCTTTCCACATTTGTATTTGATTCTGTTTGCATTATTTCACAATAAGGCTTGCAGTTCTATGCCTCACAGCGTTGTTTGGACTTGACGTAGTATGAAGAAGAAGAAAAAAAAAAAAAGACAGGTGGAGTAAGAATATGACAGTCAAGCGTTTGTGTATTCAAAGATACAAACAAAAATAATTCAAGCAGACTAACAAGCTGACTTGAACAGCAAAGAAGCAGAACCTCACGTGACAAACTCAGTTGCCGGCTGACTCAGATAAGAGAACTCATTTTGCTCTAGCTGTTTTATGTCATTCTCACAATTCAGCCAGAGAAATGTAACCTTTCCTGTTTACTGCCTGATAGACACAGATAGACACATGATTTCGTTTATGCTATGAGTACTTTGCTGATTTTTTTGTCTGCTTTTGTTCCCTGGGAGAATATAATTGTGTGGGAAAAAAAGAAACAAAATAAAACAAAATGACTCAGAGAGTCAGTGAAACAAACAAAAGATACAATGAAATCAGGCACAGAATCAGATAAGCTCTACTAAGGCAACTCCCTATGTCACAGACACTGACAAGGAATACTGCAAAACACACCTGAAATATCATTAGACATGAACAACACAGAGCGGGATGAGATGACTATAATTATAGCAACAGATGAGAGATATGAAAGACATAACATAACTTTTTTCACTTGTGTCATCTTTCTCCCCTTCTCTCTCTTTAAGAGTTTCTCCAAAAAGCTGGTACATTGATTACTGCTTCCCCAGTAAGCCTTCTCTTTGCAATTCAAAGACTTTTTAGAACAAGAGCATCTGTTTGGTTATTATCATAAACCTGAACTCCCCCTCGCCCTCCTTTCCTCTTTTCCTCTCTCTCTCTCTCTCTTTCTCTCTCCACTGGGAGGGCTGAATGTGTATGGGGGGGCAGGATGGGGGCAGAGGGTGGGGGTGGCCCCTTTTCTGAGATCCTGAGTGTGAGTGATACATAAAGCACACAAGTGACTGTGGACATCTTATCCAAGGCAAACAGCACCATAGACAGATCTACTGCAAGTCAAGACAGAGCACATTCAAGTCTCTCTTCAACTTTGCATAGGGAATCTTCTCTACGAGGACAAAACATACACACGCACACACCTCCGCGGGAGAACTCCGATAGAGACGTGCCTTCAGTCTCTGAGTGGTGGTGTCACACACTGGCATACCGACACACACACAGACACACAAACACAAACACAGCCGTGTACATACACACACACACACACACACACACACACACATAGACACACGCGCGCACACACACTCAAAGGGAGCAAACAGTCTTTCTCTCTCTCTCTCTCCCTCTCTCCCTCTCTCTCTCTCTCTCTCTTGCTCACCCACTCTCCCTCTCCCTCCCATCCTCACACACATACACACCACTCCAGTATATCAGCTAGCGACTAGTGGAGCGCCAGAGGGGAGTGCAGAGATGAATGTGAAGACCCTGACGTTGGTGGTTCTGCTGCTGTTGTCTCTGCTGTGTTCAGCCAGTGCTGGTGAGTACAGGGAGCAAGGGACTGACACTCCCAGCCTCCCCCTGTTTGTTCTTCTCTCTGCGGTTAGCCTTGAACACAGCTAGGCAGCTGTAGTTGATCAGTTACTCAGCATGGTTAGCCTTCCGTGGCTCCGGGAAAAAAAGACAAGCAGCACCTGTCTGTATGGTGTAGTCTACCGCACTGCACTGCAGAGGTTGTCTTCTGTTTTTGTTGTGGCTTTTTATTGACTGAAGTTTACATTGGCTATTTGTGATTTGGTTTGAGTTAAGCTAGAGGAAGCCTGGGACGGAGAGTTTGCAATGGCAAATGTGTGTGTGTGTGTGTGTGCGTGAGGGGTGTTTATGGATGATAACGTCTAATTCACTGTGTCACATGCTGTACCATACTGTATAGGAGACGGATATTTATGGATGGCTGGGTTTGGTGAGATTTACCACTGTGAGATACATGATTACGTGATGTTATGGAATATGCCGTGCAATGTTAGCTATAGCAGCTGGTTGTATAATTCATTCAGCCTGGCCAAAATGTTTCTGTTCCAAACATCCAGTGCATTCAGAGCATTCGCATATGCTGTGTGTCAGTAAATGTTGACTCCAGTTAATGAACAGAGACAATGCCATGTTTCTCTTAGTTGCCGTTCCTTTGGCAATATTAAGAATATATTTTGAAATGAAAAGCTTATGTGCTCTGATAGAGATACATTCCTTTTGATAATTCTGATGCATGGTCTTTATGCGTAGACAATGTGTTTACCAATGCTGCATGTTTATTTTATCTGATGTATTTAATTAGATGTGAAGAGTTTCTGTAGAGCTTCTATTTTATTAGACAAATGTCTGAGCTTGTTCTCTACACAGTCGTATACACAAGTCTCAGAGCTGTGACAGGGACTTGATCAGGTGACCCCATGAGCAGTCTGCAGATGTGGTGCAGGTAGCAGGAGAGTGTTAAAAAAAACAACAGAGAAGCTTTGTAAATTTCCAAAAAAGACTGACACCAATCTACGAACAACTGTTGGGAAGCATGTGTGTGTGTGTGTGTGTGTGTGTGAGAGAGAGAGAGAGAGAGAGAGAGGGAGAGAGAGAGAGAAAAAGAAGAAGAAGAGGAAGAAGAAGAAGAAGAAGAAGAAGAAGAAGAAGAAGAAGTGAGTGAGTGAGTGAGTATGTTTGGGCAGGATTCTGGTCTCAAACTGTGTATCAAACTGTGAAGTACTGAACACCCCCACATACACACACGCGCACACACATGCACACAGACATTCACGCACGCACACATGCACACACACACACGCACGCACACGCACACACACACACACACACACACACCACGATGACCGCGATTCCAAACACATTCATAACGGCGACGTGCTTCTATTTTTGTCCACGCACGAGTAAATGGGAAGCAATTACCGAGCATTACGGTCAGTGTCGTCTTTCATTCCCTGCGTTTGCCATCAATCGAGGCGGCTCCATGCCTCAGTCAGACGCTGCTAAGAAGGGCTGGATCTGCGGTGATAATACGCAGTCTTAGCGACGTGTTCCAGGTCATTCATTCCTCTCACCGACTGCAGGTTTCCTAGCCTGGTCGTATTAGCTCCAGTGACCGAGCACTGAGCTGCGGGTAGGGACAGCGGGTATCTCTCTCTCGGAGTGCGTTGCGCGCTGTAAAGTGTTGGAAATGGCCTCGATGTGTAGGCAACGGGTGTGAACGCTTTCATCTTCAGACAAACGCTTTTTCCAGTTCACTGGGAGTTTGCCGGGAATTGCAATCTATTTCAGTCGCGCGCGCGTGTGTGTGTATTTGTGCGTGTGTGTGCGTGTGTATTTGTGCGTGTGTGTGCGGAGGCTGAAGCACTGGTTCTTGCAAACAGAAAGAGGGTGTGGACGTAGATTAGAACTCGCCGTGCAACAGGCGACAGCATCTTCATTCTCCGTTGCCTCAGGCAAGCATTTAGTGCCACAGAGCAGAACGGTTGTGGCCTTGGAAATCTCATCCTCTGCATACCTCAATTTACGTGTCTTGTAATGTGCTGCTCTTTTAGAATTGATAAATCCCCCTGACACGAGACATTCATAATTCATTGTGAAAGCAATCTGTCTTCCCCTCTTATTGCTGTTACGTGTGGTATGTAAACAAGACATATTGTGGAAGCAGATTAGTCACTCAGGTCTGTTAACCTGCCTGAGTTATATCAGAAACGCATCTTTCACAGTCACGGAATCGGGGATAAATCCCTTAACACATTCTGTGGAAACACAAAGCTGAAAAATAACAAGCACACACACGCAAAACACACATACAAAGCTTCCGAGATGTATAATTTTAGCCGACTGGTTTTATCTGTCCATCCTGAACGCAGTTGAACAGGTGAGAGGGACGGAGATCAGATCTTTGGCATTATCTCTGAGAACTCATCTGCGTGCGAAGGGCCAATTTCACGCCAGCTGTCAGCAATGCTATTATTCAGTATTAAACTTTGATGTATTGTGGAGCCTGCCTCTCACATGGGTCCATAGCACTCACCAGACCCAGCCAAGCGTTCTGGGTCACCAACAACCATGGAAGGGCCTGTTCAATGAATACTGCTCTCATTAAGAAATCCAGCGACACACAAAATATTTCCTTTCAGAATAAAGGGAACAAAGGCCAGGATATTATGTTAAACAACATCAGTGGTCCTGTATCAACAGCATACAGGAAGCATTAAATTATAACTCTATTTTTTTTTAACTCTTCGACCTAATGTAAAGAAGGTGTTTGTGCCCAGGGCCACAGAGAATGCAAAAATATCCAAACTTTTCCAGATGTTCAGCAATAACAGAATTATAGGCAACGAACACTGTTGTGGAGGAAGCAGGAGTGATCCAGACGTTTATTATAGTATTATTTTGAGGCACTGGGGGGTTTTTTGGCAGACAAACCTTCAAGCTCCTGAACACACATGTGCGCGCGCACACACACACACACACAAATTCTATTTCAGTAAGTACAATTAGAATGTTCTTTATGGTATTTTGCCCACTTACCTGCAGTCACCTAAGAAACAAAACCTGTAGAACCAAAGATGGATGCATCTATGACATTTGAACTGTTCACATACTCTGAGGCTCACTTGATTGTACCTGGGTTGTATTGCATCACAGGAGCACACTCATGTCAGCAAAGCAGGCAGGTAAACAACTGGTTCATTAGTTCACTTTACTAACATCAGCCACTTACTATGCCCAGCTGTGTGGTCTCTGTGTGTAGTCTTCACCAAGAGAGAATTACTGTATGATTAGCTACATCCTCCCATTGTGAATCGGAGCATTCATGACCCAAAGTTTATCTGTTTAATTCCCATGATTTTGTTTTTGTTTGGTTCGAGAATTAAAATTTCATTCATTTCTCAAAAGGACTGAATTACAACAACTGTACCCAGCCTTTTAGCAGATAAAAAGAAAATGTAAAGATGATGGAAGATTCTGGAGGTATATTATAACTCACTAGGGTTAGGATATAAAGGGTAACCTTGGAGAAATGCAATTCAGGTCCCGTTTGAATAAATCAGTTCACCTGGACTCTCTAAGCTTAACGGATACAGAGGGGAAAATATTTACAGAGAGAGTTGCAAACATAAGAGGTATGGTGAATGAAGGACACAGAGGGCAGATGCAGGCATGCACGCACAGGCTCTGTGAGTGCAAAAAGGGTCTGGTAGGCTTTCAGATGTCATGAAGAACACATACCACTAAAATATTTAAAAAAGCCTCTAAAACTTCACAGCAGGTGGTCATGCTTGCCTTTCTAAATTTGCAGGTGGATGTATACAGAGTGTATAACAAGCTCTGGGCTGTAGTAAAACATACAGTCTTTGAATGGAATGCCTTCTGCCTGTTCTCTCTCATGGCCACCTTTCTTCATCTGGCCCCAGACCCACCTCTCTCCTGCAACTCCTGCACACAGTGTAGAACCTGAAAGCCCGGCAGCAATCACCTTAAACAGAGTCCCCCTCCTCTTTTGCTGAACATCAGAGCTTGTATCGTTTCTTAACACACCATCCAAATCTCCCTCTCTGTTTGACAGCTTAATTAAAGCCAGATATTCCAAACGCCTGACTGAATCTACTGGGACCCAATGTTTACATGATTTATGGCCCCCTTTTCAAACTTTTAAGTGTTACATTTATTGTGGTTGCTGATCTGATAGGATCAGAGTGGACATTTTTATGAACAGCAAGTCAAACTGTTGCATAAATATTTTAGGTCTTGGAATAAATGTGCTTTAATTATTTTCATGGTCAATTTGGAAAAAAAAAAACACGGAATGAGAAAATACTACTCTGACACAGAAGTCTTGCCACTGATATCTGTGCCTATATTTACATTTGAGTGACAACATTCTGTTTTAATGTGCTTTTATATTGTGCCGTGCCAGACATTTCATTTCAAACTTCTCAAAACATGAGGAACATTTACTGAGATATCATATCATGTTAAACACGGTAGATGCCGGAGAGTTTTGAGGCAAACATAGCAATCTATCTCATTGATCACATGTAAGAGCTCAGAGTTGGACAATCCATTTAGTCCTTTTAAAAGAAGTGAGCAGCTGCCATGCATTAGTGGACACTGTGAGAGTTGAGGGGTTTTAATGTGAACTCTTGAAAATGGATCGGACATGAGATGCTTTGTAGGGTTTGGGAACACTTATTAACGCCTCCACCGGGAGCAGGCATAATTCCCAGCCCTGGGCTACAGGATATCCGTGTATTGCTGATGCCTTTTTCTCGCCAAAATGTCGAGTACAACAAACATAAATCCACATTTCATTTCTTCTCTTATCCCCTTTGAGTGGACAATGAAGAGCGATAAACTCTTATTTTCTGTGTTTGTGTAAATTCCAAGATGACTGAGAACATCTGATCTGAAATCTTCATTAAATGTAACAGTGCGAAAGTGAATATCTGGCACATTTATTCAGAATCAGTGGTAAAATTACTTATTTAATATTACGGCATGGCATTATAGATGCTTCTGGTATAATTTCATTAAGTATTCATCTCAGAAAATTACTTACAGCTAGACTGATTACTAATTTATACCAAATGATAAAAGCTATTGTCCCTACAAGATCAGTGAGTGTAAATATTAAAATGGCTGTCATAATGTGAATAAATAGAAATTTCTGATTCTCGCAGAGGCTCCCAGATCTGGACAATTCAGGAAAGACTCTCTCTTTGGTTCCTTAGAGTGTGTACATAGTCTGTTTGTACAAGTTACAAAAAGAAATTACAAATGGAATTCATAAACATGTATCCAGTTCAGGTAAACAGTTTACGCAGAGGATTGCAGAGTGCTACATTTAGTCTTACTGGAGTTATACACACTAGTTAACATGCCTACACACAAAATGGTGTGTGACCTCCCTAAAATGACCTTGCCTGTGTTTTCACTGTTGACCCAAACCAGACTGTGAAAATAAGGGCAAACATTTTCAGGCAAGACTTGTTAACTCCCACAGTTTATTTTAATTTATGAAAATGAAGATAGCACTGCTTGTCTTGTAAATGTCAACTTATAGAACTGATTTACAAGCTTAGAAATGGGTCAGGTTAGCATCTTTAATGCTGTTACAATTGAAATCTACGGACTCAGATAGATTCATCTGCCACAAATAAACATTTGTTCACCATGCATGTCTTTGGACCAGCATATCCAAGCCTTTTGGGTAGCTGACACTTTACTGAACTCTGAGGACAGGGCAGAATGCCCATAGGAGGGGAACTGCTGCTGACCCTTGGCAACAGCTTCACCCATTTTCCTTTAAAGAGATGGAGTACATGGGGACTCACAGCTGAGCTCTGCCTCGCCACAATAGCAGAAGGGAGGATGCTGTTCTCATCTGATTACTGCGGCCATGGAAACGGGCCGTTGGAGGATCCCTCTTGCCTTGCCATGCTGTCTCTCCAGAGATTAGCACTCTGGATGAGAACGCGCACCTCCCAGACGATTTACCAGTTTGCTGAGTTTGAGCACACCATTGCTGACTGGTAGAATATTCAGGTTCTCTAGAGCTAACCCCCCCCCCCCCCCCCCAAGCCTACCCTCCCAGTCAAATCCTCTTTGAGACAGCATGTTGCCTGCTTGGCCCAGTCCTTGAAACCAGTTCAAGAGAAATCTCACTTAAGATGCTTTGCGTGATCTGCCTTCTGGTTTCCTCGTATTTAACAGCCCGACCTGTGGTAACCTCTACCCGCTTGTCACCCCTGCCATTCAGAGCAATGGAAGTGAGAGAGAGTCTCAGTCAGGTACTCAGGGCACTGCCTCATTAACAAGCCCGACGGCAACAGCAGTGCTTTGAACACGCTCTCCTCTGATCATTCCAAACCAGGCCATTTCTCACCTCATCATTAAAGGAAAACCCTAATTTGGGTCGTGTGTACTTCCCTTGCATGCCTGCATGCCATCCGTGGGTGTCAAAAGAGATCAGAGAACAGAGTAGTGACAAGGAGTTACAACTCTTTATCATAGAACAAGGGTTTTTTTTTTTCTTTTTCTTTTTTTTTTTTTTGTTTAAATCTATCATAGAGCCTTAAGTTCAAAGTTCAGTGTTTGAGAGAGATTTAAGACAAGTCTGTGCTAGAGGAACTTTTCATGTACTTTCCCTTCCTTTGTTGAGTCTCAGTACATACAAAGCCAGCTTTCATTCCCCCCTTTTCTTGCCCAGCACTATCACAACGGCACAATGCTGCATATCAAATAGGGCCCGGCTTCACAGAAATACGCTCGCTCTGGTCACAACAAACAGCCCCCTTGGGTAACACTGAAACCTCAGGGCCAGGAGGTAAAAGGGTTAAAAAATGCTGCCTCACAAACACTCATCATGTATGCAGGGCGCGTGCACTGAAATTTGTAAACGGGGGAAACCTGATCCATTCCTACTGACAATGTTATTCTTTTTCCTCCTAACTGAATGCCTTTCACGGCTGCTGCCATGGAAACATGGACTGAAAGTCTGCTGGATATTGGTACCAGTTACTGCCAAGGCCCTGAGTTACTGGTAGCCATGCGATAAGCTGAGCTCTGACTGCCAACTCAAGAAAGGCAAAAATATTTCTGAGTAAATGCTGTGGATTTCAGACGAGACAACACAAGATGAGCTTGTGTTGTCTCCTCCCCTTCATTTCCATATTCACTCGCAGTAAACAGAAAGGCAGCATATGTATTGTTAGCATGGCGCGTGTGGCATAATACAATAGACAGCTAAGTCTGGTGGTGAGTCAAGCTAACGTTTTATGGCTGGTTAGATATTCATAATTAATTAACCAACTCGTGGTTATTCTAGCAATGTTTTTCCAGTCAGGTAGACTGAGCTAGTTAAATAGCATCCTGAGGGAGCATTTGTGGAAGTGGGCCAATGTATGTGTAGGACCAGGAAATATTTAGATAAAGTTCCTCCGGTTTTAGTGAATGAAGCTCTACAGGGACATGACAGGATTTCGCCTCTGACGTCCCACTGACTGCTATGGTTACATGCTTAAGGGAATCCACATTTCCGCTTAAACACACACGCACAGCTGCCATGAATAGCACACATAGTCTTGGGCTTAGGGAGCGTACACTCAGGACTACACACAGTCACTCACAATGTAAGGAAATGTGTAAATGTGAGTGGAGTAACAGTGGTTGATCAAATAAATCACATTTTCATTTTTCGGTGTCACAAACTTCACTAACTCACTCAGAGTACACCAGCATGGAGCTGTAGTGAACAAAGTAATAATCTCTTTCTCTCTTTTTCTCGTACACACGTGCACGCACACATAGACACACACTTTATCCTGCTCTTTCTCTTTCTGTCTCTGCTTCCCGCTCGACAGGGGTCTTTCTCTCATATGCTAACTGCGGCATCTGCCTCGGGCATTTGACGTTATGAAAAAGGAAAGATGGGAAAATAAACCGATAGAGCTCATTATCGCATCCTCTCACCTTTGACCCGAGGCGCTTTGCTGGTGCCAAGATCAATTACGCTGCCTGGCTGCAGCCTCCCTATAAGAGGTGCACATGCCGTAGACTCACACTGTGTGCACTGCAGATACAGGCTTAGTTAGGCAACCAGACTACATCACTAGCTGTAACACTAGCTCTATGCAGCTTCTCTCCTCTCCCCTTGCCATGGTTACTGCCTCAGACAGTTCCAGGCTTGAGCTGTCATTCCCACCCCATGACAGATGCTTGTTTACACACCAAGGGCATCTGATGCATCCTATTTGCAGGTTGACGGTACGGAGAGATGGAGAGTGAGATGCAGATATGGACATATGGGAGATATTAAAGGAGGGGAAAGAAAGGTAAATGTTATGGTGAGAATGAAGGAAAGAAAGATGATGGATCGAAAGGTAACATTAGCTCATTGTTTCCTCAAGGCATGACAAAAATCAATCAATAATATTGCTCTCGATTTCATAAGTATACTAATCAAGCAACACAGTTTCAATATACAAACGAGAGCATCCAGTTAAATAGCTTATCGATCCATTATAATTCACCAAAAATGATGCAGTGAGACAGGGCTGCAGGTAGTGAATCAGACATACTCTGCTTTTGGAGTCGTGAGTAACATTCATTAAGCAAGATACTTCATCACGCTGTTTTTTGCGGAAAATGTGTCATTTCAGTACTGCTGGAATAATCTCCAATATCTTATAAGTGGAGTAGTGGACAGCAGATTAATTTTACTTGCACAACTATTTTAGTCTCAGGTTGCAGTGTGTCTGTCAGGTACATTACTGTTTCACAGTCCATTCCTACAGGAGCTATTTCACCAAACATTTTCCTTTTTCACATTGACGACACGCCCAATTTTTCTCAACAGCTGATAATCAAGCCTTTGATTAGATGGGCCAGTGCCAGTTCAGTACATCAGATACTGGAGAAATGCTGTGTAATTATGAAGTGGGAAACCACAGTCAAAGCTCTTATTCGAATACACATCAAACCACAAAGACAAGTCATAACTCATGATATCCAATCTGTCTCTGTCTCAAACAACAACAACTCAGAGATATACAAGTTTACTGGCTGAGGGACAGCTGGGAGGGTTTTTTTCATCAGAGACAGGGTAGCAAAGAGACTACGTTGTCTAGAGCAAGGCACAGAGAGAGAGAGAGAGAGAGAGAGAGAGAGAGAGAGACATGAAAAAGCCAACATAATAGATAGCACCTGAGGAGGATGGTGGAAGAGGTGTGGAGGAATGAGATAGCAGCGCTTGGCTATCCATCACCAGCTTGGAGAAAAGCCAGTATTTGACGTGAGGGCTGAGCCACTCCCATGGTGCCATCCTCAGCAACGCTCTAGAAGTGACTGCAGTCTTCCAGCATTCCCAAAATTCCAGCTTTATTAAACTTTAAGCAGGGAATTACGGGCCAGCAGACCAAGCGGTCGTGTTTGGGTGGGATCACATCAAAGCTGTCTTCAGGGTCAGATGTCTTTAGATAAGCGTGCTGGTTATCATGAGAAGTATCTTGCAGAATATTGGTTCCTGCCTTGTTTGTCATTATGCAGTAAACCAAACGGGTATTATGTCAGCTGGAATGAGGTACACTATCGCCAGCATCAGTTACAATTCAATAAGATCACAGACTGCTTTTGTTTTTGCTCTGGACTTGATACATAAAAAGCGAATTAGGGGATGACCATATCATGATGCACAATCAATGACACTACATCCACTGTTATTGCGCCTGTCACTCTGCAGTCCTGATGGAACACAAAAAGATTCTGTTCCCAGTCCGCTTAGGTTACTTAAAGTGCTATTTAGCTTGAACAACAGCCAAGAGCTGTAGAGTAGGTCAATGGAAGTGACTTTGATGCCTTAAAATTGATTTCTTTCATTCGCACACTCACTCACTCATTCATTCACTCGGTCGCTCACTCACTCATTCACTCACTCACTCACCCACCATGATTCAGTTTCCTTCAACACGAGGCGTTAATTCATAAATTCCAGTTTTACCGCTCTCTGCATGAAGCTTATTTTTAGTAGCTTTCATTACACCTCTCCTTCCCAATCCGTGACCACCCGGAGTAGTCCAAGATTGTTTTAGGAGATGCGCTCCTCTCAAAAACCAAAAAGGAACAGAGTGTCGGATGACAGGCTAGCTATGACAGGGAACATCTAAATTGTCTCATTACAGAGCTGGGGTTATGACAAGTAGAAGAGCGATGGTGATGTGTGCTGTGTTCAGCTCTTCCTCGACCAGGTGTAATTACAGCCTCACCATCCTTCCTGTCTTCCTGACTGGCTGCTTGATGCACTGCCCGTGCATTGAGTGTTTGGCTCCGCAGAGACAGCCCAGCTCTCTCTCCTGTCATGTTGTGGGACTCATTCAACAGAGTGATGGCTGCACTGAGAGGCTATGAAATACTAGATTGGGCTGGACTTCTGGTCTCTCTAATGCCACTCAGGCGAGAGTTTGAGGGGCCAGTCACAAAGGAGCAAATCATCTGTCTTCTACTTCTCTAAACCTACTCACACTTAGAGATTTTTTTTTTCTCATACATGTTGAACCCCCCCAGATTAGAAAGAAATGAGTTGAATGCAGACAGAATGTCTAAACTTCCTTCATTCATTCTGTATCTGGTACAATAACAAGAGGATAATGGTGGGATTAGAGCGCCTGGGGGAAAGATGGGTTTAAGGGTTTTTTTTTTTTTTCCCTTTTCATGAGATGCTGAAATATGCAATGGAGCCTTTCCATGGCACAAATGAATCAACCCACTGTTCTGCTGCAAACGTGTAATGTGCTGCTTAAAGACGATTAGTAGAAAAGTACAACTTGAGTTGTCAGGAATTTGCAAAATATAGATTGAAAACACTTAAGCTGTAAGAGCAGACGTGAAATTCAGCACTGGAAACTCAGTCAGGTTCACTGGTCAGTCCACGTGGTCGAATGTCAACACGCTGTGCTCGTAGTTATTAAATATAAAGTAAAACTCCCGTATCGAGCAATAATATATTTCATTATGTTGAATACAAATATTTCCCACCATTCCTTTAACATAAGTATCCACAGTTAGAGTATTTGTGTATTTAGCATTCTGTTCAGGGTAAATGCAGCACCGAATTAATTTGACTTGTTATCAGGAACGGGGAGAGAAAGTCTGAGAGCTCTTGTCAGAAAATCTACTACCAGCGGTCCTGATGTTTGCAAGTTCATTAATTAGCTTGAGAGTCTTACATCTCTGTCTCAACAAAGCACTCAGGTCCAGCACCACTGGATTTCAAAAGCAATTATGAAAAGTAAGCCTGTGCTGTGGTAGATTTTTTTTTTTTATATAAAGGGTTTGTGAAGCTGAAAATTTACAAAATACAAAAGTCCTGGGCAAATATGTGGCATTGCCGTATTTGGCAGTCCTTTTGTTTCACGGTACGTTGTATTGTTCTCGGCTGTATTTTGAGCAAGGCTCGGTCATCTCGGAGTAGTGTATTCAGGGAAAAGGAGACTGGTCTTCTGAGACTTATTAAAACAGGTTGCGGGTCACTCTCAAGAATGGGGGTTGGAATGTCTTGACAGAATGTGAGTGATGTCACTCAGTTTCTTGACAGGAAAAGGTTAATGGGATTCTGTGTTGACTTTCTAAGAGAAGATATTTGTTTAGCTCTCAGTGAAAGATTCCTTTTTTAAGAGCTGAGGGAGGCATTTGAGTCGAGGAGGGGGGCTTAAGACAAGTTTTAGGTTGTGACAAAGACAGACACGAAAGTTAAAAGCGAAGGGACAGGCAAAACAAGATGAATTTATGGAGGAGAGGAAAAACAATGGACTAAGTGCAGTGAACTAAAAGAGCTTTTCTGATATATGGGGTAGAGAATTCATTTGAGGGGAGTGGCCTAAATTTTGCATGATACTGGTGAGCCAAGAGACACGACTGATGATTAGACTGAGTAAATTTTTACAAGCTTGTCATCTGTTTTGATTAATTGAGATTACAGAGATTACAAACTATGGTCCTTCTCGGTTCATTTTTTTTATACTATGGCACAGTAACTTTCCACTGGGAGACAATCAATTTCTGTGATTTAATGTAGCTAAGCAGATGTCAAACAAGTTGATGCAGAAATTGAGTAAAAATAAACACCCCTGGTTAGATATCATGAGGCCACTGAGGATACTGTGCAAAACTCAGGGAATATTATTCTCCTTGACTGATTTCTTTGATTTTGTTACAGGGTTAAAGGTTGTGTAGACAGAGATGTGGACCAAATGTGGAGTATGCAAGCAGCTTAAAAGATCTGCCCACTCTTATTGACGGATGACTGAAAACATCTGGGCTACATACACATACACACACACACACACACACACACACACATGCAAATACTGTATATACTTTTGGCAAGCTGCTCTTTGGTATGCTTGCATCAAACAGTCAGTCAGTGATATTAGCAGTTCAGAACTGTATGTGTCAAACATCTGTGACTTAGCATAAAGTGACAGAGGACATGAAACATAGGAGGCTGAGTTTCCTCCTGCACTTAACACACATCTGTTCTCCTCAGCTCCTCTGAGATGACACACTGAAATATACAGCAGGATTGAGAGAAAGAGATCAGACACACACACACACACACACACACACACACACACACACTATACATGAACGTTATTTTCAAATTCGACTTTGTTCTAAGATTGATTTTTCACCATGTAGGGTGAGTGTCCATTTCTTACGCAGGGGATATGAGTGAACATGATGATGAGTGACACTGGCAAGGAGAGAGGGTGCAATCTAATTAGTACATTGTTTATCTGGAGCAAAAGTAAGCCTGTGATTTTGTTAACGAGTGTTTACTAGTCAAGCTTCTAACACCTCTCTCCCTCCTTCTTTCCCTCCCCATTTCACTAGGTCCCATGGCCTCCACCGAGCATAGCAAGGAGGTGGAGGAGGTGGGAAGCATGCGGACTCCTGTTCGGCAGAGCCCGGGCAGAGCCGGCCGGAGCCAACGACCCTCCGGCTGGAGGAGGAGACGTCCTCGACCCCGCCTCTCCCACAAGGGGCCCATGCCGTTCTAGAGCAAGGTCAGTACTAGAACTAGATGACTACCTCATAATGCTGCACTTTGATACCCTTTACCTCTGTTAAAGCTTTCTCTTGGCAAATTCATTCATATAGTCATGCAGGTTTTATTACTTTATCGGGAACCAAGAAGAGGACACCTAATTTAAACTGGCTGTTGAAAGGATCTGATTGAAGAATGGGATTTTTCTTTTATATCCCTTAAGTGGAAGATAAAAGTAATAATGTGTGTGATGCTGATCTAACAATAGACAAACGTTGGAATTTCCCTGGAGCAAATATCTAATTTTGATATGAATGAAACTGTACTATTTCACTCTTCTGAGGTTCAGAACAGGGGATCAGCTTCAGTTTTTGCTGCTGTATCTCACAGCTTGTGGATAAACATGTGTAGCCTGGCGTAAAGGAATCTATAATTGACAGCAGATCTTCCCCATCCCATTCTCATTCATTTCAGCATAAATCATAGAGGTTATTAAAAACACATCCTGATGAGATTATTGGACCACAGGCAGCAGGTCTCATTTAAAATCAGTAACTGCCTGTGAAAAGCAAAACTCATTATGTTGCATTTTAGGGGAGTGTTTTAAGACAGAGAAACATTAATTACCTGACTCATCTTTGCTCATGAAAAGATTTCCTTTATGTGGTTGAAGTCAATTAAAAGTGTTTACTAGATCCAATATGAAGTGGATTTGTGTTTCTCACCAATTCCTCTTCATCTCATTTTTCACATGGGAATGCTGGACTTGAAGTCTGGGCAAACAAGAGCCTTAAGGGACATTTTCTTTGAGAGATCTATTTTTTTCATCTTGTAAGCTGTGAAAATATTGTATTTTCATCTTATGTCCGTGAGGTCTCCAAGACGTTCTGAGAATTGCAGCTCGAACAATGTATATAAAACATAGGAGAAGACAAAAGAACATCTACAGTGCCTAAACGGATCTATTGAATGTGTTTAGCCATGATTAGTCAGGTTTCCACATTTCATACAACACTGCTAGTGATGTAGTCAAAAGCTCTCAAGGACTTTATAGGTTTTGAATAAATTTAACTAAGTCTGTGTATTATGGAGGGAGCTCATAAACCTACTGACACCTTTCTCACAAACGGCATATGGAACGGCACAGCTCCACAGGGCACAATACCACTGCAGGAGGTGCTAAGTCCTCAACGCCAACCTGCAGAGTTTTGTTGTAAATTAACACCATATGAGAGGTAGCCTTTCAGTGTAAAGACATACAGGTCACCCCTTAACAGCATAGTTAATCGCTCTTAACGGCACAAGGGATGGGAGCCGAAAAAAGGCGACAAAGCCACAATCCCCGACGTCCACCACAGTTTTACAATCTACAGCGAATTACGGTTAGCTTTTGTTTTGCTCATTTCTTTATCTGGGAATCTCTCTGGGAATACATTTTCTATTCACATGACTTGAGGGCCAAACTCAGGAGCAGCGCGACAGAATCAAACACAATGTGAAGGGCCCCGGCCCACTCACATGACGACATAGGACTTCAGAAGTTCAATGGCCAGCCTGGCCAATAAAATGTGAGGCATTCTCTCTGTGCGTTGGGCAGTAAATGCTTGTTTTCAGCCGTCAGAATGCTGGCGGTACAAAGAGGGGAAACTGCAGGAAGTTGTGTAGCTCTATTAAAGGGAACGGCTCACTGACTCACAATGTGGGCTCAACAAACAGCACTTCAACCCAAAACAAGACGAAGATTTCTCTTTCGCCCGGACTCTTTCTCTCCGGCTCTTCTCATGCCTTTGCTGAGTGCAAGGGTCACTTCATTCAGCACTTTCACCCCACGTCTCACACAGACACGGCTGGATGAGCCAGTGCGCCACACCTGACCAGCATGCCAATCAAGCTTATAGCTCTGTTCGCCATGTCAGAGTTCGTAGCCGTGCTCTGAGTGCTCTAAAGAAGAGAGCCTGTCGTCAGCTTGACAGTAAATAACTTACTCTATACGGTCTGTATGGAGCGTGTGACATGTTCTTGCATTTTTAATATGATTAGGTTTGAACCAAGCCCAAAAAGATGTCTTTGCATATTGTTTTTAAAAAACTCAACTCAACTTACGGTTTCCATCCTCAGCAGAGACTGCGCTATTGCCACATTCTCTGCTCTGTTTTAAGTTGTCCCGTCAGCATGAAAAGAGAACTTGCCTGCAAATGAAAAAGGTAATCAAATGCATAGCAAAGATCAAATTGGATATTTTTCGTTTGGACACCCACATTCTTACAGTCATGTCAACTCACAGTTCATAATTCACTCATTGTGATTTTAACATATTGAGTGATGGATAATACCCTCCACACTGCTCTCCCAGGGAAAGGAAATATGAACTATACAGTAAAACACTCACTCCATCTCCTGGAGCTCTGCGGTGAGTTTCTGGCACAGGTCTGGTCAGTGTACAACATGTCCAATTGTGCTTCTTGTGAGAACTTCAGCCCCACACTTCATCATCTCACACCTCCACTGAGGCAGCAGTCTGGCTGTGAGAATTTACTCTTTACAAGAGCTGATAAGCACTGGGGAACCAACCCAGAGAACAGAGCTACAGGGGACACACGTCAACTTTAAAACCCTCATCCGAAGCATAGCCTCACTCGTTTCTTCTTCTCTGTGATTTTTTACCGATGAGCGGCATAGCATGAACAACCTCATGAAGCAGCTGGAAAAGGGTATTATTCCACGCTGGAGAATACGATCCAGCATCCCAGATGAATTTCAAATTTTGAGTTTTGAGTGGACGCCAAAAAAAAAAGTTCTTTTGTTCTGCATGATGGATAAGTCATAATTGGACACATACTCAAACTAATGAGCAATGGGAGGAGTGGAGCTACTCGTGGCTGTCTATCCCCCAGACCACCTTATCTTCCCAAATACAATAACAAATAAATTAAAGTAACTTTCTCTCTCATCACCTCCCTGCTCCAGTAGGCAGAAGGAGAGTCATACCTTTTTTTTTGCACTGAGAGATTTGAAGGCTGTGAAAGGGAACAAGGACATCACAAGCTCAAACAGTTCTTTATGGGATCCAGATGCCTAACCACACCAGAGGAGCAGCCAAGGGAGTCAGTACTTCCTTCCAGGCTGTCCTCTAGCCAGTGAAGCACTGCAGAGCAATAGGAGAGATTGTTGCATTGTTTGCCATAGGGTCGAACAGTTTATTAGGAACTAAGTAAGAGGAGCAATTTCCTGAGACTGTATTTCCTTTGATTTTTTTTTGTTGTTGTTGTTGTTGTTGTTCTGATAATGTGCGCCTGCTGGAGTCGGTGGTCGGTTTGTACATCCCAGGGAGGACAAAGACGTAATGCAACTAGGGATCATAAAACATGAGCAGACATGAGGAAATAACAGTACACAAGCAAGTACATGTAGATATGAATCTGAGCCTTGAGCTTCAATGTTACACCACTGCTGAAATATGTTTAGTCATACCAAAGAACTTCAGAGATGACTCTTATCAATGAGTGAGAGCTGTTGTCATTGAACAAAGCTTAGTGAGAGCCCTAGTCTCCAACAGAACAATGGAACATTAAGGCAGAGAAAGGATGACAGAATGATTTCATTGTCTCATTCATATAAACAAGCCGAACGCTTAAAGGGTATAACAGGATAAACATGTAATCTTCCGCTCTAAAAAAAGGATAATTGTTTCACCACATGAATAAAACGGAGATTTGTTTGTTTTTGCTCTTCAGTGAACTGGATTCGTGTCTTTGTGTTTGATTACCGTCTCGTTTTTTGATTTTATTTTTCAACAGTCTTTGATATATTCGCATTTACATAAGGAAAATAGCTGATTTTCTTCTTTAGAAGCTTGCCACATGGATGTTTGGATGTTCGTGTCTCTGCTTCTTTCAATTAAATGAATGAAAATAAACAGTAAAGACAATGAGTAATGAATTTAATATGTCTTTCCACTTTTCTGATTTTTTTTTTTTTCTTTTTCTGCAGGCACTGCTTATAGCGCCCTCCCCCAGGTTCTGATTTCTGTGCTCTTCCTTTGCCTTGGGGGGCCTTGCAACACAGGGCCTATGCTAGCCCAGCCTGAAGAGTGATGTCCATAGCACCTGCTGGTTCTTCAAGCAACTCTTCTTCTGTCCACAAAAAAACCAGGACAAGCCACTCACCCTCAGCTCTACGAAGAAACGCAGGCCAGGAATGGGGTTTGGGGAGGTGTTGAGCCCAAGCTACCAGATTCTGTATCTCTCTCTCTCTCTCTCTCTTTATTGATCTATTCCACTCTCTCATTCACTCTGTCTCTCTCTCTCTCTCTCTTTCTCTCCCAGTGGTTCTGTCATTTGCTTTCTAGAGCCCTTTCATTGCCGTCCCCCCATTGCCACACATTTTGCATGACGTGTGAGCTCTGAGGAGTCTGGTTCAGACAGTCTTAGTCCAAAAGCATCAGTTATTTCTCTGAGGTGTGTTTGTTCCATTCTCTCCAGTGTAACGGTGACCACAGCCCTTTGTGTAATTGCTGTGTGGACTATTGATGATGGTTATGAGGGAAAGCAATGGCAGAAAAATCAATTGTAAAAAAAAAAAAAAAAAAAAAAAAATCACCACCCGATATTTCTACATTACAGTCACCACTTCAGATCACCAACATGTAACAAAAGCTATTTTTTTCACCTGTCCGCTGAGGAAAAAAAAAAAAAAAGAAAACAATCAGATTGTTGAGTTGGTAATAGATACATGATTACTGTTTCATTCAGCCATCATTGTTAATTACAGTCTACTACGGCTTTTTTTTTTTTTTTGTCCCCCTAATTTGAGTACATGTGTACTCACACGTTTTGCTTTAAACTTCACTACTGTTCATTGAAAGATTGTGCAATCCAAAGCCTATTACTTACTGACTGGCCCCAGTGACACTACTTATACTCTTGTTGTAAGTAGTGAGCTCCAGCCCCATGATGACTTAATGGGATCTGGACTGCCCAGTCTTTAGCCCTCACTTCCTCCCCCACAATGCACTGCTGTTAGCAGCAGCTCTTCACGACTGTTAACTGCCCGGGGTGGCCAGGCATACCGGCAGACCACCTCTCCTTTTAATGAAGTGCCAAATAGTTATCTACTCCACAATGCTGCCAGGAGAGAAAGAAGGAAAACATGTTACCTCTTATTTTGAGTCTCAAAACACCCGTGCGTACACATGTATGCATCACGACACATTTATTTTGACATCCGACGCAAAGGCGATGGTAGCACAGAGAGAACAGTTTGAAGAAATTTTAGACCAAAAAAAACCTTTCAAAGCAGATATTTGTGAATCTCTCAGTTCAAGTATGTTATTCCCGTCAGTAGTGCACTCTTCTCTGATTGTTCCGATGGAGGTCAGATAAACCCAGTGACCGATATTGTCGATTAGCGGACAGGAAGATTTGCCTTTACTTCACATCATACTGGAATTTATGAACTTTTAATTTTTGTTCATAATTTTTTTTTTTTTCATTTCATTTTTTCTCAGGGTGCTTTACCAGAACAGTCTATATTTTGTGCATTTATTTAAGAAACACACACATGTATCTACTATATAAATATATATATATATATATATATATATACCTACATATATATATATACATACATACATACATATATATATATATACTTATATATATGTATATATATATATATGCATACACACACACACACACACACACACACACACGTATTTCCCGGACCACATGTGCACCACTATAGCTTACGTATCCAGCTTTAGTCCTTGAGAACTGTCCATGCTATCCTTTTGTTGGGGGAGCAGTTGCCTTTTAGCATGAGTTTCCTCAGCACAGGTGGCCATGGCTTTGATCAGTATGGTCATTAAATCCCAGGGCTAATCTATCTCAGATGGGCCTTGCTCGCTGGAAGCAAAGCTCAAGCCAGAACCCTTTAGTGTCTGAGCTCATTGTTCTATTGGTTTAGATGGTTGCCACACCTACTTTCCTCTCCCCAATCAGTTGATTCACTATAACCAGGAAACACGCAGCAAAACAAGACATGTCGAATAGGCACATTTCGCACACGTTCATTTAATCACCAAAGGCAGTGAGGTCTGTTATTTCTTATTTCCTTTGCTTTTGAGTCTGTTTATGACAGTAATGCAAAGAGTTTATGAGGCTCTTACGAGACTGTTACCCAACACCCTACACATATGGCTATGATGGTCAGTCGAACAGCACAGTTGTTTTTTTTAATGACTTTTTAGTGTCTCTCTCTCTCTCTCTCTGTCTCTCTCTCTCTCTCTGTCTCTCTCTCTCTCTCTTTCTGTTCCCCTCTCTCCCCTGACTGCCATTTCTCTCTCTGAAATTGGAACAGATCACGGCTGTGTACTCTGCAGCACCAATGCCTCACAGCAGGAGAAACTCTTAATAAGAGAGAGTGCCTCAAAAAATCACAGTGGTGAAACACCCAGCCAAGCTCACCTTGATTAAAAATGTATTAAATCTTAGGGGCACTGTGAATACTAATAATTTCAGTCGCACCATTATTATTTCATACCCTCTCAGACAGAGATGTAGTTTTCATTAACGCTCCTTTTGAATCGAGACAGCTCTAAGCAGCATATCTCATGCATTAGCAGAGTAGGTTCTAGAGCTGACAAACTGCTTTCCCCATCCCTAAGGTTTGGGGTGCTGACTTACAGTAGACTGGATCAAATACAAAACAAAACAAAACTAAACAAAAAAAAAAACCAAACGAACAAAAGTTTAAAATCAATATTTTTCTGTCCGGGACATTACTGTTGAGGTGCAGAATGACGCCTGTATCCGCACTGTTATTCATGAATGTATCTTCTTCATCTGCACCAGCCTAGCTACCCTTCCAGGGAGGAGAAAGGAGCTGTGTTTTCGCACAATGCGAGATCTGAGACTGAGAGAAACTACCCCTATCACTGCAACAACACCCTCAGTAAAGGGTTATCAGACAGAGCCACCATCCAAAGATGACTAAAAAAAAAACAAACAAAAAAACCCAAAGCCTCCGATGTATCAGAGACCCCTATCAATCTTCTAGAGATCCAGCCCCCCCCATCCCTCTCTCTCTCTTTCTCTCTCACTCTCTCCCTCTCTCTCTCTGTACGGGCACGCAAGGCTGCACTTTTGCAATTCCATTTTGCTGCTGGAAAGATAAGTCCTGAAAACAAGTCTCTTGGCATGTAATGGTTTTCCAGTGTGTTGTGACAATTTCTGTTTTATTTCTCAACTGATTCTTGTCTAGCTGGTTGTCCAAAGCTTACTTTGAATACAGTGTGGAAAAAAAAAAAAACCTGTATTTTTTATTTTTGCGTGGTCGGTCGTTTAACAGTACAGAAAAGAGTCTGCAGCACAGTATGCTGTGGACACATGAAAGCTCTCACGCCTCCTTTTTCAGCAGAATGCAGCCCGCAATTCCTTGCAGCACATCAGGTTAATGGGGCTTGTGGCGTCAAAAGGACAAGTGCGTCCAGACTCTGAACTGAAATGGTAAACCAATACATTGTACTCAGAAAACCAAAACCATTTTCTTAATGGTTTTCCTTGCTAAGCCCACAAAGAAGAAATCCTTTCCATTCTCCTCTTTGCAATTTCACCCCCTTGTGAAATCACAGAGCCTGAGTAATGTTCCTATGCACTTGTAAGCATGTTTGCTGGCTTGTTCTTAGACATGGTATTTTTTTTTTTTTTTTTTGTGTTTAGTTCCTTTACACTCAAGAAACGTGCACTTGGCTGGGCATGTGTGAGGGGCAGAGATTAGGTTAAGAAAACGTATACAATGAAATGAGATGAGAGTAGAAGCAAGTGAAAAATAGGTTAAGGATAAAGACCATACGGTTGTTAAGGTTTGGGTATCTGTGGATTTCTTATTGAAGTGGCTGTAGACATACAAAGATCTTAGGGTCAATCAAACGTAGTGTTTTTGTTTCTTTTTTATCCCTCAAGTTAACCCTTTTTTTTCCCTTTTTTTTTTGCTCTGCTCTTTGCCACTATCGCATTGTTAGACAACACTAGTCTGTCCTTTGACCCCAGGAAAGAAAAAGCAAGCAGGCAGCATGCAGCACGTTTGATTGCTTGCCTCAGACAAGCCTGTCAAAGTGCATATGCAATGCAGCAACCGAAGGATCAAGTAGCTGAAATCCAATCCTACACATTCACACATATCCTCTAGCAGAGCAATCAACAGGATAACTAGATTTGATCTCCCAAGGGCATAGGACTGAGAATGATCTGTCATTACCCTACCGCTTCAAATGAGACTTCACACCCAGAATAAAACAAGCCCTCTGCAACACTGTCATACTCAACACCTACATGACCAGGTTATCTGGCATACAAACCCATCCAGAGTAGTTTTAGAAGACCTCCACAAACGTCCATAGGTAGACCAGCCATTTTCCACAGTATTAGGTCACATGCAAAGTACCATAAAGACAGTGTATTGTTCATCCTGCTCAATCCTGTTGAAGGTGTGTGCTCATGTAACTCACCAGGCCAAATGTACAGTCTCTGTCTCTGTTTTGATGTTCAACTGGGCAAAAATAAAATGAATAAGTAAATGAATAAAAACAAGTGTATCAGAAATGGTTGAATACTGTGTACATATTTGAACTTTGGTTTCTAATTTATAAAAGATAAGCTTTAGCTCTTGGAGTACTTATTTTATTTTTCCTTTCATGCGTAGCTTTGTGTTTTTATTTTCTATTTCTGTAAAGTGTGTAAATATATCTTTATGATAATAAGTAATATTAAAAAATCTTATTTTAAGAGATCAGCGTGCAAGTGTCCTTCTTGTGAGGGAGGGGGAAAATGGTGTGCATTATCACGGACAGACAGAGATTAAGGTAACGATAACAATCAATTAAAGATCAGCTAATAAGGTCGCCGATATCTACAGATGGTGGAATGGTTTCAGTAGAGTGAACATCCCAGAAGTCGTTACCCTAAAATGTGATTTCCGTCACTTGACACCTCAAAGGTGACTGATGCCTGTACATTCTGTACTGTTCACCCAGCACATCAGCCGTTACTGTCGCGTAACTGCCGAGAAGAGTCATCGTGTTCAAGATCCATCATATTTGCATTTTCACCAGCCAGGCAGCACAGAGATACAAGGCAGCCTCCCTGATTTGATAAGAGTTGTGAAATAGTAACATAGAACTTTTTTTTATATAACATAGAACAATTGTTCAAAATAGAATTGTTCACATTACAGTAAATGTGCTTTTCATTTTATTCTCTTCCCGTTTTCCTAAATTAAGATTGTGGGCATACAAGGAATCATTTCCAAGGTTACTGGTTTGAGTCATTTGGCATAATTAATGATTACCATCAAGAATTAAACCATCTGGAGAAATGGAAAATATATCTTGATTTTGTGGTATTTTTTTTTTCAACAGTCTATCTTGGTTACAAGCACTAAAAAGAAAATTCTTTGATTTGTGAAAAAGACATGAGACAGCGGGAGACAGCGGGAGAGAGAGAGAGAGAGAGAGAGAGAGAGAGACAGAGAGAGAGAGAAAGAAAGAGAGATAGAAAAGGTGAGCAAGAAGTCGAAATGAGAAAACTGAAGCCCTCACTCTGCAGACCCCGGTGGGACAACTCTGGGAAGTGTCTGCTTAGCATACATGGTTGACACGGCATGACAGGCGAGAGGGTGCCCCACTGAGCCAGCGCACCCCAATCCAGAGAGGTTATGTCATCAAACCTGGGTCAGCTGTATAATTGGACCAAGGTCACTGAGGTGATATGGAGCGTGACAATGAGGCTCTAGAGTTACAGTGCAGACCTGGCCACAGAGACAGCACAGAGGCAGTAACACAACCTCAGATGGCTCCCTTAAAAGCCTAGGGTTCAGCGAAAAGGGACAGCACCACTCTGCTCATTTTCAATGCCAGAACGTGTATCAGTGTCTCGTAATCAAAGTGCATAAATGACACATGCTGTCAGCTGTGGCTGTGTAAAGCGTCTGAAGCAGGAATAAGACAAGTAAGGTGCATTGCTGGGTAGTAATGTGTGTCAGACAGAAAGTGGCTTGCTTTCATGTGGTTCTCTCAATTATTGATAATGCTCTGACGGCGAGAGAGAGAGAGGGCGAGAGTGAGAGAGAGAGAGAGAGTGAGAGAGAGAGGGGGAAAATATTGTGAAGCATGGGGAGGCTTTTACAGCTGAGACGTCAAAGCCACAACTAGAGGAGAAACATCTGGACTGCCCTTGGCACCAAGTTACGGAATCACTTCTGTCACATCATAAAACTCTTTATAGCTGTTGGCTGGTCTAGAATGCCACCAACAAGGACTTGAAAACCATGTATGGGTGATTATCTCTCTCAAGTTTTTCATAGTAGTCACGTCTGACTAATCCGATGTGATCCGACGATCTTTTCAAGCAACGCGTAGCGGATCTGACCAAGTGTTGTCAAATCAGTGTCAATTTCAAATGTCAAAACTCCAGAAAAATAACATCACGCACAATTAACTCTGTTACGGACTCTCAGCGGTGCCAGTTGGACTCTTGCATTGAAGGTGGGGGGTGGGGGTTGGGGGGGTGGTGATGGGCAGAAATGAAGTGGAAGGAAAACACTGGGGATTGCAAACAGAGCCTGGAGCTAGGTAAGAAGCTAGAACAACAGTGAGCCTAATGCACCTCAGCTGTGTTAACAGTGGCAGGGCTGGAGAAGGGATGGATCACTGACTTGGTCATAAAAACAAGGCCAGCACAAACATAGCACATGGGGAGGGTGAGGGGGGGGGGGTTGTCATTGGGGACTGGTGTGGAGAGTGGCTGTGACAAGGTTTTTTTTTTTGTTTTTTTTTTTTGCTATGAGGGGTGACTTCTGACTACTTCTGGCTACTTCTGGAACCTTCTGGCTCCATGGCCTTAATCAGGGCGGTGGTTTCTTCAAACTGTCCCATGGGACGTCCAAGAGTGATGGAGCACCACAGGAATATGTGTATGTGAGCATGCGAAGGGTGCCAGTGTTTTGAGCTTATCCTTGAACTCATTTCCCTCATCAGTGAGCCAAAAACCATCCCGCAGGATTAAAGTCCACAGAGAAGCGTTCAGTCACATTAGGCCTTTCTGGCAGAGTGGGAACAAAGCGAGCGCACCGACGCATACCTAAACGCACTCAGGGTCATACCTTTCCCATCAGTCTATTCTTACACAGTTAAGATGGTCGCAGGAAGGAAAGTCACCTTTTACTGGACTATCACAAACATAAACATGTTTTGGGGACAGGAGGATGTTTCCAGCGTTTTTTTTTTTTTCTTCTTTTTTTTCCCTTTCTGACTTTACTGTTTCGCTGGATGACTGAGACTTGGTGAAAGGGTTTAGTATCCAGGGACGTCGTGTTGGGGGGAAATGCAAGCGCTGTTGCGATCTTTATGGTTGCATTTCTGGCAGTAAACATGAGTCCCCCATGGGAATCCAGTGACATTGTAAAATGGAAGAAGGCCTTGCTTAGGACACTCATTTTAAAAAGACACAGTTGTTGCTTTTTTTTTTGTTTTCTTTTTCTTCAGCAAGGGGAACTTTTATTGAATTATTCGCTGTTGCTATTGGAGCTGTGTCGCGTAAATGTTCCCCTTTTGACAACACTATAGCTTTAACAGCGTAACACGTAAATCCATTAAAACAACATTTAAGGTGTCGGGCTCTCCTTCAGGCCCACGGTAAATGTCTAAATGTTCCTTAGTTCATGTAAATGCCTCACTTTATGTCACACAGAGCACATAGGAAGCAGATTACAAGGGTGTCGCCCAAGGGGGAAGGTTATCGGCGGACTGCACCACAGAGATTACCTGATAGTGAACAATGTGCCCTCCTGATCCAAAAAAAAAGACCTCTGATGAATTCCATTTAAGGTTGTTCAGGCGTAGCCCCTTGGAAAATATTTAAAGAAACAATTTGCTGCTGATCACAGAAGGCTTGTTGTGTTATTATCTGGTCAGGGCAGTTAGGAGGCCACGCTGTTGAGGCCCTTGCAGGAAGTGCTGCATTCTGTGTGCTGCCGAGCAGGCAGGCAGGCGTTAACGGCCCGGATTGCGTCCCAGCAGACAGACTGCTGCACGAGTCACTACCCTCGAGGTATTCTCCTAATCTTTCAAGTGGCAAATTAATCTTCTTTCCTCTCTTTAGGAGAAGAATGGAAGTTTTTGTCTGAGCCTACCAGAGTTTACAATGTTCACCGATCAGCTTTACAAACATTACCGGGAATGGAGTTGTAGGGGCATAGCTGGCAGTCAGCTGTCTCTATACAGTTCTGTTGTCTCAATGCTTTTCTTCTTTTGCCAGAGGTCACTAATAGACTGCAAGGACAGATCTGATTGAGGATATGTGGGTAGCTTCATGCAACAATACTGGGCTTGTACTGAATGGGCAATTGAGGAAAAAACATCCCCTTGCATTCCACATGTCAACTTCCTTTACCAATGTTTGTTTTTATTTAAATATTTTCCCATTACAACCAACACAACAATGAAATGGCAATTGTATACAATAGTATTATTACCGTCTTCCTCTGAATTTTTCCCCATTTTAAAAATAGAAAAATAGAGGCTGAATAACTGTGCTTGGAGTGAATACAAAGGCGGTTGAACTAAAGACAATGATACGGTGACACAGGCTGACCTGTAATTGGCAGGAGCTGGAGACCAGAGCCCTGCTATTGGCTGCCATTCAGGGCCTGTGGCCGTAGAGGATGGGAACCATCATGAAATTGCACAGGATGAGAAAATCACTGTCAGATGGCCTGTGCGCCAGTCTAAAAGCCAGACATTTCAACAAAGGAATCAAGACCTTTACCAAACACAAGAGATGTCAAGACAAGGTTAAGCTGCAAATTTCTTGTAGCCTAATAGACAGATGTCAGCTAAAAGATACATTACATTACAGTGAGGTGAATGAGAGACAGATTTGTGCTGTTGTACAGAGTTTTACATAAGAGCATGTAGCACACTGAATACATTAGCCTAAAGCACTTTAAAGGAAAGATTGCTTGGGTTGTTGTAATGGTTGGAAATCGGAACGCGTGGAGCTTCATTCATGCATCGAGACAGGCCCAGACTGGCCTTATGAATATTACACAGCTCATAAATGCATTAGTGTAGGGAAATGAAGATGTTCCCAAGTGAAAAAAAAGACATTTTTTGGGAGACGTCCAGGCATCTCTAATCTGCCAGTGTGGATTAGATGAACCCCTCTTAAAATTGTAATAGCTGATTTCCTAAATCACTGCCAATGCTCCACAGTTTAACAAGCTTTTGCAGACGATTGCGATGATGTCTTGTCGTACCCATCCGGCGCTTCCTGATGTCTTAATGCAGGTCAACTCCCCAAGGCTTGGCTAAGGAGCTGAAAAAAAAGAGAAAGAAAAAAAAAAAAAAGAGGAGGAAAACAAAGAGGGAAAAGAGAAGGGAGATGGCAAAGCATGCGTGTCTATCCATCTCTTTCCTCTCCCTCTCTCTGTCCCTCTCCCTTATCTTTTAGCACCAGCAGCTGAGCACCAAACAGACACAGCCACCTCCAAACCAAGCCAAGCGTGTTGGCTTGGTTTATACCAGACATGGAGAAGAGGAGAGAGAAACGTGGCTACCCCTCTGTGTGAGGCTGAAAGGAGTTAAGTAAGAGGGAGAAGCTGACCTGTAGTCTCTGTATTCACGGGCTCTGACAGCCTCACATACAGTATATCAGTCAGTACGCAACTCGACCAGACAGGCGGGACGCTTTACACACACTAATACAGAGAGATATGCAAATGTATGTGCATTGTCCTTTCCCCCACTCTCCCCGTGGAATAAATCTGCATTTCATCATTGTTCCTTTAGGTTTTTAATGTATTAAAAATTCAGCATATGGTAATGCCAGGCTCACTGCTCCAACCGGGCTTAGAGGCGATCTGTAGTTTCAGTTCCCACACTGAATCAAAGCTGTGACTTATTCAATTCATTA
Organism: Chanos chanos; assembly: GCF_902362185.1. Lineage (NCBI taxonomy): Eukaryota > Metazoa > Chordata > Actinopteri > Gonorynchiformes > Chanidae > Chanos > Chanos chanos. The sequence continues at coordinate 48,266,494 of NC_044496.1, forward strand.
TTTATTCTGAATTGTTTATCAAACACACACCCTGAAGACTTTCCTCCCTCCCTCTCTCTCTCTCTCTCTCTCTCTCTCTCTCTCTCTCTATCTCTCTCTCTTCTTTTTCAGAAAGCATAGAAATGTCACTGCTTAGTTTAGTCAGTAAACACAGAGAGGTAGAATACACACTGGAGACAGGCACAGGGTGCTGGAGGACCTCAGGCAGGCAGCTATCCCAGTGTTCCTGGATTAACCCACCACAGACAAGCAGCAACCCTGTCATAGCCAGTCACAGCCAGGCAGCTAAGAAAAAACATTGTGTTATCAACTGTATACAGAATGTGATAAGGAAAGCAGTGGATAGGTGCAACTGGACTGGCAAGCATCAAATGCACTGCTGAGAAAACCCAAGACTTTAAGAAACAGCAGTAATCTACAGCATGCAGGTTGACTACACACATTCAGTATGCAGTTATTTTCAAGTTGAGTGTATTGGAGTCGTTGTACATGAATGTTCTGGGGCAGAGTTCTGTGTTTTATTTGAAAAAGGGCTTAACGTTTTTTTTTTTTTTTTGGAAAAAGTAATGAGTCATTTTGAGTCATGCACTAAGGGTTGTCAAACACGTCTTACAGATCACACTACTGCTAACAAGAGGACTCTCTAAAGTGAGTAAATGATGGTACATTCAGTTACTTTGCCACTGTCTGAATGAAGACCTATTGTGCACTATCAAGTGGAAGGAAATATCAAACCCAAACAGACACAGACTTTGTGACTGTCTGGCCAAGACACTTGGCCTAATTGGTGTAAACAACAGTAAATATGTCAGCAATGTTAAACAGATTAATGCAATGTTTGTGTCACAGTTGTTTAGACAATTCACCTTGGGTGTCCTTGGTCAACAAGAGAATTATTTATTTGTAATAATGTGATTATCATGTCAAGATCCAAATGCAACAGATGTTACAATAACAGGAGATTGCTTTTCACACCGCTGATTACTAATTTTGTCACTCAAAAAAAAAAAAAAAAAAAAAAAAAAGATCGCTGGCGCACTCATCTGATAGGCAAAGATTTAAAAGGCCCTATCTAATGTGCTGTGATTGGAGCTGTGGTGGTTACTATGACTACAATTTGCCTGTGAGAGGCAATGACCTCAGACACACTGGCCGGTGGCCATGGACCCCAACATGAACAAGCAAAGCAACTCAGACTTCGCAGCAGCCTTTAGCAAACAAACGAACTAATGGTTTGACCAGACAGCATCAACGGAAAAACAACAATGCACTTTGGCTGGCTGGGATATTTAACGCATTCATGCCCTCCGTTTTACACAGTTCATTTGTCTCCTCTAAACAAATCAAGGCTGAAGCTGACCACGACTGGAATGTGATAAAATCTACTTCCTAACACCATACTCTTGATAGTCAGTAACTGTCACTTTCACCTTACAGCAAGTTTCAGGTCACTAAATCCAGCCAAATCAGACTATAGTCACAGTGGCTTCAAATTAGCCAGAGGAAAACAGTCTCACCTCAGAATAACAAGTTCAAATGTCCCTGTGAAAAGTTGTTTATAGTAGCTGCCAAATGTAAGACAACTTTTATGAAGATGACAGATGTGGGACAGAGAAGTGTGGTAGTGTTAGTTTTTCAGAGGTTCTTGAATGCATCAAAGCTACATTTGCTATGTGCTATATATCATCTTCAGTGCTCAACAGCAGTGAGGGTAACACAAATGAATCCTGCTGGGACATAGTTAATCTCTACACAATAACTCGAGGAGGTTCCTCTTCTGTGATTTCTGTATGAATATCAATGAAGTTAATTAAGGACATGATTACTTCTGTGTACCAAGCCTTCAAATATTATTTGCTAAGTTGAATCTCACAGAAAGGGGAAATTGCTTACAGACAAATCACATGAAAATGCAAATGTGACTACTTAGCTTAACTGTTTAAAGTGATGCGTACGCCAATTCTCTGTTTTATCCCATTGCTAGGCTGGAAGTATAATGAATGTTTTTGCACTGTGTACTTGTTTGGTATAGTATTTGTAGGTGTACACTTCTGCATAGGATGTAGGTTCCTTCTTTGTATATTCCTTTTCAGGAGTGCACCCTGGGCTGCAGCGAGTTCCTTGTTGAGACGCCATAAACTGCACCCTGGCAAGTAGCAGATCCACCCTGGGAAAAGGAGTCTGATGTTTATGCAGTTGCCATGGTGAGGCCACCCTTAGGAGAGAAGCAAGGGAGGTGTTAAATAATGCTCACCATCCACCAGGTTCAGACAACTCCTACAGTCTGTCTCACCGAGATGCACAACCTCAACACTCGGATTTACAAAGATGGGTCTTTTGGCAAGATGTCAAGGAAGAATTTAAAAGCTTAATTGCGATGCCACCCAGAAGTATCATTTGATACGGATGATAGTTTGTGGGATTTGTTGACAGAAGAACATTCTCATATACACGATATGGCTATGTTGCTAAATATACGTATATGAGATACGTAAAGCATTCGAAGCTCCATCTCTTTGTTTGCTTTCCTTCTGTGTTTTTTTTTTACGTTTATGTCACGCAGGGGTCGGACTGAGAATAATACAAAAACAAATACAATGCTAGACAGAGAGGCAAAGTATCCTGTGAGAAACGGTGACTACATATTACTGTGCGGATCAGATTCATCACACAAGGAAATGACATTGCAACCTCCTCTTATTTTGTATGTCACGTTCTCTAAACTCGCATATCTATCATCAGATAGTTACTTGCAGTTTCGAAGCTGTACTCCACTATAGGCAATTTAGCTTTGTTTAATTATTGGTTAACGAGGTTAATGTTTTTGGCCAACATCTATCAGTAAAACATGTGGCAAATGTTTGTTCGTTTTGAAAGTTACAATGAACATGTGGAATTGAGATTTCCATATGTGAGTGACTCCCATGAAATATGCAATGCATCAGCCTCTATTAGTCAGTTAATGGTAGAACAATATTTATTTTTCAGCACTCATATGATAACAATTTAAAACACTTACAGTATTGTTATCATGCAACCAAAATGCTTGGAAAATCTAAGGTGAAAACACGCATACTTGCATTATGTTACTTAGAATTGGCAAACGGTCTGATGTGTGTGTGCGTGTGTGTGTGTGTGTGTGTTGAAGTGGTGCGTTTGGTATTTGTTCCAGCAGTTCCTCTGCACATTTGTCTTCATCTCAGGCAGCCGCTGAGTTTCGTCTGGCAAACAGCTCTGCTTCGTTTCGTTTGATGATTGAATACATTTTGATTTGCCGGCTGCAGAGTAAACTTCCCGTGTGGCTCACCGTCAGGCCTGCGTTTTCTGCGACCTACTCCAGAGGACCATGCATGATGGTTGTTATTATCCCTCCAAATTAGCAGAGTAAAAAAAAGCCTCCTCTTTTTCCAGAATGTTCTGTTTTAACCCCTTGTTTGTCAGAGAATCCAGGCACAGTGCTGGGTATGGTGCCAGGCCCCTCTCGCACAGGCAGTCTCCAGACCTTGTGAATATTAAACAGCACCCGCTGTGGGAATGTTTCCCAAATTGGCAGCAGATGTTGCTGGGAGGGCGGTGTGCTTAAAAACTGTTTTGTCTGCAAACTGAGTGATATAGTATCATCAGTCTGACAACTCCTCCTGATGAACTTCCACTTTTGTAAAGAAATCTTTTCTGTTGGAAGAGCGAGGTAGCAAAAATTGGACTCACGACTGACTGTCATTATCAAACATAAGGCTGACTATTAGTGCAAAACTGCAGAGATTAACGTGAGGATTGTAGTCACTTTCTCACTAGGTAATCTCTATAATCTCCATCTGATGAGGTTTTCAGTGACCATATCCTAATGCTCAAACCAGATAACAGGGGGAACATATAATCACTTATAATCTCACACAGTTGGTGTATTATGTCAGATAACACACACACTTTCATCAATAAGATAAGAAGTGTGCCAACACTTGTCTGAAGAGGCTGCCAAATCAGATACCAACACTGTGTAAGTTTCAAACCAAAACAGAGCCTAGTGGGTTACCTGTCTGACCTGCCAACGCTGAAGGGAGCCAGACATATTCAAGGACAGAGATGGATAGCTAACGTGTGGAAAATTATTTGAGAGTCTGTTTCAAATACAGAATCAGTTACACCTCCAGGCTAAAACTATATCCAACTCACTGTGACATGAGGAGAGGAAGGAAATAACTGAGACAGATTGAGGAACATTTGAAATGCATGTTCATGCATTTAAACAATGTGCTTTTATGAACATGCTTCCATATACACTGAATTAAAACGAATAAGACTTTGATTATACAAGCAGATGCTTCAGGACTGTAAACTAGATTAGCATTGATATGTTCACGGCCCAAGAAGAAATGTCTGTTATTCAAAATCAGAAGTATGAGAGCTGTGCCATTTGGAATCCACAATCCGGGTGTTAACACAAGGCTAGAAATAGGTTAGAAGGCGTTTCTTTAAAATAGGCTTGAAGCTGCAACGAACAGTCTATTGTTAGTGCTTAGGTGTGACTATCATTAATCTAGCACATAAAAAGTGTGTAACTGCCATTTTTGGGAACATTCACTTCAGCCTTTGACATATATTGGTCATAAAAAAGTCTCTGTCAACATACTGACAGAACAAACTCCCTTCTGTGTGAATGAACACTACTGCAGAATGGAAATCTTGCCAGTTTACAACTGTGAACTTGCCAAGTCTTTTATCATACTCCACCAAATCCCCTTCTCTGATGCTGATTAATTGAACACAAGAGAAAGAATGAAGGTAACCTTTGCTAACTTTGTCTGAGACTAATGTGCTTATTAGATGTTAGGAAAATCCGACAAATTTGTTAAAATGCCAAATGTTTTATCTCCAGATCACAAGCTGTTTCATCTCTCAGCTGAAGGGAAGTAATGCTCTCAAGGGCCTGAGAGCCTGAGAAAATAAAAGTCCTTTACAGAGTCAGACCTCCACAAGATTTTGTGAGGACAACCACTGTTTGATACTTTTTAGGAAACTAATTTACAGACTTATAGTGTTACTAGAGAAACATCAACTGTTCTTCTTCCAATTCTCAAAATACACTGAGGCAAGATTAGCTGAAGTTTTTTTTTTCCAGTAGAGAATGAGAAATGAGAATTAACAGTGAATCAGTAATAAGATAGGTATTGATTAAATTTATCCTACTCCATATGTGGGGGGGGGGGGGGTATTTTTCCACTCGGAAAAGTGCAGCTGGTGCCTCTGTAACTGTAAGTTGAGGCTGTAGCCACATAAAGCTACTTCAACGCCATTCGCTCAGGACACACACATACGCAGTCCAGGTATGTGTGAGACCAGTAGTCCTCGGCAGTGCCCTGAGCTCACGGTTAAGACTTATTGTGTTTGTGTGGGGGACCCCACTGTGGTGCTCCATCTCTCTGAGGTTTTTAAAAAGTCCAGAAGTCCATGACCCTAATAAAGAAGGGGAGGTGGAAGAGAAAGAGACACAGAAAAACAGAGAGACCGACAGAGACGGAGACAGAGACAGAGACAGAGACAGAAAGACAAAGAGAGAGACAGAGAGAAAGGGGGCAGTGGGGGGGGGGGGGTAAAATTCTATGCTTTGGCATTTCTCTCCTCTTTCTCTCCCCCTGAAATATACCCACTTCCTTGAGTACTGTTCAAGCCCTGCCAGTAACCCCCTCCCCTTCAGGGCAAAGGGCCCCTGTAATTTATTATTTGTTCCCCTCTTGTTAAGGAAATACTTTCTCAATAGTCTCTCCATTTTGTATATTTTTACAGTCTTTATTTTCTTCCTTGATTCACCCCTCTTTCTTCTTTTGTTTATTTGCTGTATAAACAGAGGTTTGGTCCCCAATGTCCAGACTTAAAAATGACTTTCCCCATTCAAAAAGACATTGTTTATTTGCACAGCTGTGCAGGTTAGGATAAGATTCAGGTTGAGTGTACCTGTCAGGAGTCGAGGATGGAATTGAATCATACTAGCTGCTCTGGTAAGCATTACCTCAATTCCTGATTCAATTGTTCAAGTCTAAGTCTGAAGATCTGTTGACTGATGGAGCTTGTTCTGTTTAGCTCAGGTATCAGTGAAAATTAACAATGTCCCGTCTGACTGCAAGGTTCCATGAGCCAACCATGAAATGCGATGTGCTGTTACACCGAAACGTACACTAAACAATCCCCTCGGTCTGTAACCAGTCGCATATTTTGACGTCTTATTCCACTCTGCGCAAGCTAATTTGGGGATTTTATTTCCAAACCTCTTTGTCTCTATTGTGCTCCTTTCAGACAAATGCATAATTGTCTGACCCCTGTCTTAGCTTATTACATAACTACAATCAGGTGTAAAAGCTTCGATAAGGAGCTATGGGGATGAAGGGGCTTTTTTGTTTGGCTGGTAGAGATAGTTCATCCCTTTCTACCCCTCTTCTGTTCCAGTGCTCATCTAGTAGAGGAGGATTAAAAGGCCAGGCCTGTCACTAACTCTTGACCCATGACTCTGCTTTGATGACTAACCCCCCCCACCTTCCCCTCAACCCCCCCCCCCCGCCCCTACCCAATTCAAATTGTCCTGGTCTAGAAGCCAAAGTGGAGGTTGACCTCTTAGCCCTCAATGTCACTGCCAGGCTGAAGGGGTCAACAGCCATTCCCCTAAGCTTCCGGGACTGTCCGAGCGATGCAAAGGCAAACAAAGAACGCTGATGCTACAACACTAAAAACGACATCAATGCCAAAATGCTTAAGCTCTTTAATCAACATTAAAGCCATTATATTACCCATTCAGAAAGCCATTTCCATTTTAATGAAGCCATCGCAGCCTAGATAAGTCCCTCTGCTTTTCACACACAGAGAAAGAGATTTATGAAAATGTAAATTATTATTAAACTGCTGTTGTGCATTTAGGCATTAACATAATGTGGAATATCAGTGTGGGGAAAAAAATACATTACTGCTGTCTAAAGGCACTTTTCATTAAATGAATTTAATTTGTGATAATTCAGTAATTAGCAAACAAACGGGGGGAAAAAAACAATTCAGACAGACAGTGGCAGGTAAACACAGGGAGAAACAGACACAGAAAGAAAGAAAGAAAGAAAGAAAGAAAGAAAGAAGAAAAATTACTGAAAGAATCAGACTCGGAGGGGTCTCAAAACAACCTTAGAATCATAAATCTTTCTAAAGCACCACAGCTGACCTCTTGCTCCCTTTCCTCCCCCAGATATCACCCCCCGTCTCTTCTATCCCCTCAAACCAAACCCACCAAAAAGCCAGATCAGCTATCAACCTTGCAGACCCACACCGGAGGCTACCAGTCCTCAGAACATCCACCCAAAAGGCCAAGGGGGGAGTACCAGGGGTCCAGTGCCTGGAAGCACAGGAAAAATGACAGAGTGTCTGAGTTGTGAAAATAAAAGCCCCTAAGACAGAACGGTTTCCTCCCCTGTCACCCATGTTTCATATCCATGCAATTAAAGCAGTCAGTTCTGGCCGCCCGGCTTGTCTTCAGCCCTGGTGCGGTCGCAATGGCTCGGTTTAAATTCAACAAGAGTTCACCGGCCAGAGCTAATCTTATCTGATCCATTATTAGCGGCATTTTTCATCTTTACGGCACAGCTAACAAGCCTGTGATAGTGTGTTAATAGTGCAGAGTGTTCACATGTGAAGGTAACTATGAAGATAAATGAGAAAAGTTTCAGAGAGGATAACTCGTCCGAGGTTAAATACAGGACAGCTGTGGGTCTCCGTACCGAAAGCTGAAGATAGTAGAGTGAGGTGAACATTTATCTAAGAGCCTCTTTCCAGAATGTTCTGCTTCCCTCCCCATCCCCCCCCCCCCAAAAAACATGAAAAAAGAAGTCACAGACACAAAGTTGAATCATTATGTTTAATCTCTGATTTTAACAAGCTCACTGACAAACAATAGAATCGGTCAAGACACTCTTAAATCCTGGTGGATGAATCTTAGTATGCAAGATCAGCAAGACTGTCAGCTACTGTAACATCTGACAAAAACAAGACAATTTAAACTAGTACAGCGAAATGTGTGATCCTTTGTCTCAAGGCTTTCTTATCTGGCCCTGCCCAAGGGCTACAGGACAGTACAAAGGTCAAAGGTTAAGAGTACGTAATCGGTCAGTGTTTGAGTGAGGGGTGATGAGTGTCAGGAGGTGAATGACTCCGCCGAGCCACACACAGAGGAGCCTCAGTGTATGTGCGTGTGCGTGTGTATATGTGAGTGTGCACGTGCACGTGGGTATGAAGAGGAACAGAGACCCTATCAGTGACAGAGTTCCAAACACTGGAGGCAACGGTAGACAGCGACCACTCGGAGTTGTGATCCATCCCAGAGGTCTGAAGAGCAGACTCCCCCAGCCTGAAAATCTCATTGTCTAATTCCACAGGCAATAAAGAATATCCCTTGAACCCTCTCCCACACATGCACACACACAGGACAATCAGACCTTTCTTCCTGGGTTAGGGGTTACCTGCCAGTGACCGGTTATCAATGGCCCTGCATAGACTTCCAGCTGTCGTTTATCTGTCATGAACAGCGTACATCTGTTCAACTGGTTGTGTGTCGGATGGGTGGCTAGCCGCTTTTTTTTTTTCGGTTTTTTTTTTTGAGAAAGAGAGACAGAGCGAGCGAGCGAGCGAGAAATGGCGACCCATTTTTACGGCTGAATTATGTCTGTTTTTGGTGTTTCTCCGTGTCTGCGTTGCTCTATGGGAGAGAGTCCATCCTCCCAGGCTCCTCTCACCTCCTCCTACAGGTACCACAATCTTTTTCCTTCCTCCTCCACCAAACCCCTGGGAGAATAGAAGAGAGAAAAGAGGGAGAGAGAGAAAAGAGAGAAACTGAGTCACTTCTTTTTCAATACCCCAAAGCGGTAGCAGTCAGTTGAGTTACTCTCCTAATAACGCTGAACCTTGCATTCACAAACACACACACACACACACACACACAGGCAGGGAGGGAGGCAGCTGCTGTGATGCATCTGGCCCAAATTGCTTTTGGGAAATTTGACAAGCCAAATGCTATTTGTAACAACACTGTGGTGTCATTAGGGCAGCTTGTGCCGACAGTTCGCTGAAATGCAGAGAGAGCAAACAACCTTAGTTTTCATCTCTTATTCATGTTTTTTAATCACCAGTATTCAAAAGAGGGGGGGAAAAGTTTTTGTGGTTGTTTTTGCTCTCATATAATGAAATAAGAAGGCGCAGGTCTGTGTGACTTTGTGGCTGTCTGCTGGAGGACTCTGGGATTGTTGGATTCTTTGAGTAGGGCAGAAACAGAAGCGGGCAATGCTACAAATGCAGAGGAGCTGACACGAACAGCCGCGAGGATTAGGAGACTGCCAACTCTTCGGTGGCCAGCACAGACGGCGGGAGGTCTCTCCGTCCATTTTAATGAGCCATTGTGTCCGAGACGGCCACATCCTGCCCCGTGCTCCTCAGATGGAACGTCCAGCGAGCGACGGCCGCTTGAGGACCCTCATGAGGGGTTTCCACAGAAGGGGAGATGGATTCAGGAAAGGGTCGTGTGCGTCACTGCACATACCACAGAGGCAGATGGTTCGTTTGTGCCAAAAACAAGAGGTGCTACGAAGCGCACGTCTTCAAGGGCACGGGAAATGGCATCATAGTTTCTCAAACTACAGATGGATCTGTTTCCTGAGACCTGGACTAGTCTCGGAAATTTGGAAGACTATTCTTAGGAATATCCTCATCGGTGGACTGAGGCCACAAAGTGACTTCAAAGAGCATACCTCAGATTCTTTGACTCAGTTTACTTTTGAATAATGACCTAGCCAATGACTAACGAGATACACATACAAATTATGCATCTGAGAGGTGAATATGACTCAACTAAATTTCACCTGTAACATGTAGCAGTTAAAGGTCTGGTATCAATTGCAATGGCAGATCAAATGTACAAAAAACTAGAATGGCAGACATTTGCATCTTCCCTTAAACATACACACATACACACACACACACACACACACACACACACACAGTTTGTAGCAAAACTCATCAACCAAAAAGGCGTAAATAAAGGCCGCAGTTTTTACCTGTAGGCAGCAATTTCGATGTCCAGAGCCATTTTCTCACTGAGTAATTCCTCATAATCTCCACACTGCTCCTTCATCTGGGCCTGGAGATCACCCAGCTCCTCCTCCAGCCCAGCAGCAGAGGCCTGAACGAATACAGTGGTTTGTATGAGAGAGGATCATTAGTCTATGCAAACACAGGTTAACAGGGGCCTGAACAAACACAGAAAGCTATGTTTTCAGAGGGTCAATTTGTCCACACAACAGTTTCTGCCACTGACTACAAAACATGCAAAATCACATATGTGTAGTGCCATTTTCATGTTAAAATTACATGTACAGTGCTATTTTCACGTCTTAATTGAATATGATATTGGCCATATATACATATAACCCTCCTCATGAATATTTACTTAGTAAATATTACCATACTATATTTACCATTTTATGGACACATCACGTTTCATACATGACAATTTTAAACAGACAGATAGATCAAGTCAGCTCCTGTTGGTCATACATAATTTTAATAGTATTTTTGCATATGACTAGCCTAACAGAGTTTAGTCCAAACACACACTCTATGCCAGTCTTATGAAGTGAGAGCTGTTTGCAGTGGGAGGAGTGGGTGTAGTAGTCTCTCACCTCCAGTTCTGCAATCTCCTCCAGATGAGTTTCTCTCTTAGTCTCTATTTCTGCCTCCAGATCTTCTCCATGTCTTTCCAACTCAGCAAGCTCTTTTTGCAGTTCAGTAATCTGTAATCAAAGACATAAGCACACTGTTACACACACACACACACACACACACACACTGTTTAAAAATAAACAGAGTGTAATCGTAGAAAAAACAGCAAAATTATGATTACGGTTCTCTTTGACTGGATCTGACATTTGGCTCTGTTGTACCAGAACTCCCACAATAGGGACATATGCCTCAAAAAAACAGGCACGTGAACAGAGCTGAAATTTTATGTTGCATGTTCCTGCTCATGACAAACAAAACGCAGAGACGATCCGTTCCCACCTCAGAGAGAACTGTGCTGTGCAGTGAGTAATTACAGTAATCAGGTAAGTTAAACAGTTGGCTGTCAGAGACGGATGGAGATTGCAGGTTGTATTTCTCTCTCAGGTACATCTCCGAAAGCTTTACCCCGGCTTTATTAACAGGGTGATGAGATGTCTTTGTAAAGTGGCCATGAGATTCTCTCCAACTCTGCCGTGATTAGTGAGGTCTCGACCATTTGCCCTCAGTCCCTGTGATTAGTCAGGGGAAAGCCCAGCCATCACTCTCCTTCATAATGGACAGACCTCGTTTCAGCAAAAAGCTGTTTGTTTAGTCAAGATGTGTCTCAGCGTGACACCAGACCTCCAGTATCCATCTCAAACCAAGAGACGGGGAGAGAGAGAGAGAGAGAGAGAGAGAGAGAGAGGAGAGAGAGAGAGAGAGGTGCAGATTGAGGGAGGCTGTCTGTCTGTCTACTCGCGTGCTGTAGATTAGGGAAGAGGAGACTGTGTTATGAAAGTGAATGCTGTGGTTTTTGAGGAGCTGTTTATTTGAAGAGTGAGGCTATGACCACAACTGCCATAATTAGAGCCAAACCGCTCTGTTTGTTATTCAAAATGGAGAGGTGTCAGCTGTGACCAAGCTGTGATTTGATTTTCTTTTCCTGCTGAATGTAAACGCAGGCTAGTGAATGAATTTTAATTGTTTCTCACACGTATAAATCATGAATGGGTCTCTCTTCAGTGACACACTGTTGTTTTCTCTTCAAGAGTACTTTTCTCCATCTCCACCCACCCATAACAAAATAAAACTTTCTTTCTTTTTCACTATCTGTGTGAGAAAGTGAGGATGACAGGTGAAATTTTATTACCCTGTCTCAGTTTTGGTTTGGCGTCTCTGGAGACTTTGCTGGAATGTGAGAATTTTATGAAGTTTATAACTGTGGGAGAGAGAAAGAGTCAGAGAGAGAGAGAGAGAGAGAGAGGGAGAAAGAGAGAGAGACTGTGCCGGTAGACTATGAAATACACTGTTAATAATGAAAGACAGAGAGAGGAAGAAATACTGCTGGGAAGCTGCACCAAACTCTCACATCTAATGATGCTATCTCTCAGTGTAAACACTCCAGTCAGCAGGAATAAGCTTGCTTTATTCCCTAACTGTCACACTGAGTGAAGAGTACTGTGAACAAACCTCTCCCAGCTCCCCGGTCCTATATGCTGCTGGAAACTATTCATTTCCATCATTAGAGAAGATTTAGAGCTTGTTGCCTCACACTGAGGATCCAGCAATCCCAGCGGCCTCCCTTTGCCCGGACTTATCATTTGTGTCTATTTACAAGAAATAGAAGGCTGAAGACAGAGCATTTCCACAGGCGGAGAGAGAGAGAGAGAGAGAGAGAGAGAGAGAGTGAGAGAGAGAGAGCGAGAGAGAGCGGTAGGTAGCAATAACAGTGCGTTGAAATGGAAGGTCACAGCTCAAGTGCTCAGAGAAGAGTCCAGACACTCACCAGGTCCTTCAGAGCGTTCACGTCCGTCTCCTTGGAAACGTCCTTCACCTTGCCTCCAGTCACTTCGACCAGTTGGTCCCGTTTGCCTAGCCCCCCCTCTGTGACGGCCTTCGACTCAAACTAAAAACACGAGACAAAGTTTCAAAGGGGAAGCGAGAGCACCGCCGATCTTTCCCATCGCTCTGTAGGGAGCAACATGTGCAGATACCATCTATATATAGATACCATATATTTACATCAAAGTTAAACATCTTTTTTTGTTTTAAAACTGTTACTCTACGCATGAGTACTCAATTTCCAGAACTTCTGTCACTAGAATAAACCTGTTCCAGCATTGTTTATAGTGAAGATAGTAATTACGCCAATCTCAATCACAGTCTATTTTGTTAAAAGTGCCTTCTAGATTTTTATAACCATACAAAGGGACCACAGTCAGTCTAAGATAAAGCGCTTGAATCAGTACTACAGGAGAAAGTGACTCATCAATCAGGATTACACAGGGATCAGGCAGTATAGATTAATCAGAGTTAAAGTGATTATTCACTCTCATCTACAATTAGGGGGCACATAAATGAAAGGGAAAAGAAAGCAAATGAAGAAGCCCATCAGGTATGCAGGTGTTGGTGTGCCAAAATCAGTCCACAATTACAAGCACTCACAATCCCAATCATGACCGATTGTGATTGAGACAATTAAACTGTGTACGACCCTAATGAAGCAAAGACCTGATGTTCAGCTGTGAGTCCAGCTGGTAGGCACAGAAATAGAGAGGAAATTAAAACAAAAGGAAGGTATGAATAAGGGAAAGTGAGGCTCAGTGCAAGTATCTGTGTCCAGGATTAGACAGGCTAAACTCCGGCGAAACTGATCCAGGGTTTCCAGAAGAGTTTATTGTTGGACATATATTTGAGCAATTTTTTTCCTTTCCAAAAACCTTAAAATAGCCTCACTAATTCATACTGCCAAACATTTATAGTCCTAAACACTTGAATTAGGGGTGACTCCAAGGAAGGGTTATTCAAGGGAAAAGTTACAACAAATACATGGGAGACATATGGTGGTGGTCCAAGAGAAGATTGTTGGGAAACATAACACTAGAAGACCCATGGTTCTCCAGAGGCTTATCAGACCTGGCTCCCAGCACAGGAGCTCGCTCTTGCATTTTCTCACTCTCATCTCGAAGACCACACTGCAAAGGAACCTGGGAAAGGGGCCAGCCTGTTGATTACAGTCATGGCCCTGGCGGAGAATGGCTGTCCCCGGGCCAGGCTGGGTCAGAGGTCACCAGTGCTACAGGATGACCTCTAAAGTACCCTCTCCGCTTGTAAGATACTCAGAAGACAAAAGCACTCTGTGTTGGACTGGAACACTGACTGAAGCTCTCGAGTTCTTTTGGAGCGTTGTGTCAGGAGGCCAAAAGGAACTGGCCAGTCCCACAACAATGTGTGAAAGCTCAGATATCACTTCAAGTGTGTCTGCATGTTTATGTCTCTAGTACTCTCTCAGTGAAAGGAATAGAGAGAGACAGAGGATGTGTGTCCATGTGTGTGTATGTAAAATACTGATACCTGTAGACTTTCTGCCAGTTGGCAGTAATACTCCTTGATGTCCATAATGGCTGGGGTGATGTCAACGGCAGGGAAGTCCAAAGCTACGCCAAGGGAACCATCACTGTCCACGGGTTCCGACAGCATCTCAAGCCTCTGTGGACAAACAAATCATTAAAAAACGTGTGTGTTTTTCTTCGACTCTCAGCATATGCCTCTGTTAAACAGCACAGCTATGTGAAAGCATTATAACAGAATGATGACTTCCAGGAGAAGTGCATTAAGACTAATCTTGAGATTTTTTTTTCCCTCAGTACAACCAATGAAAGCCAAACTGATTAAGCAGGAGAATATGAGGTGTTTGGAAATATGGATGATGACAATAATGGCATTTAATATAACAAAGGCAGTCTCTACTTTTCATTTCATATTCTTGACATACTTCTGAGTTCAGCTTTGAGTTATGGAATGGGTCCCACTGGGAGTGTGTTAAATTCAGAACGACAGAGATACAGGAGGCAAGGGAGAAAAGAGTTAAGGCAGTTAAGGGACTGATAAGAAGGTCATGAATGCCACTTGAAAGGAGATGGAGTGTGTGACTGTAGGCGTGGTTCGGGGGCATTAGGTCACACATTGATAGGAGGAGCAGTGGGAAAGACAGAGAAAGACAGAGAAGAGCCTCTGATCACTCTGGTGTGTTTTAAATTTAGGACATAACAATATCCCCCAGTGGTATAATGTCTACCTCACCAAGTCTCTCAGAATGCTGATCTATATTGTGCATTGGTACACAGATCTGTAAACACCAATTGGACGGGTTCTGAATAAAACAGAGCACTTTCTGGGACCTGTACTCAGATCATTCATACTGTGAAAAACTTTAAATGTTCTACACATATGTTGACATGTGTTCTTACAGTCGCCTGCTGTCGCTCCATTGTGGCTAGTTGTTCTTCATATATAGCCACCTGTTCTCTCAGGGCCAGGCAGTCAGCAGTCACTTCATCCACCTCCTGTAGGGGGCATTAGAGATCCAAATCAGTACAAACGCACCTAGACATGAACTCAGATTCTCTCCAGGCTTTCCATGTACTTCATCCTTACTACACCATTCACTCTATCAACTCTCCTCCCCTCCACCCACTGGTTCACGCTGAAATACCGAGAAAAGAGACAAAGATGATGAGTCTCTAAGATGGGGGAATGTGGCTGGTTTCAGATGTTCTCCAGTCCATATGGTGGCAGCGGTTTCCTTGCTCATGTGGGGTTTTTAAGTGCCTGCTTAATTGGTGAAGAATTCAGTCACTCTCAGCTCCTACATTTGCATTTGAATGTGTCTGTGTGTCCAGGCAACATGTCTAGGATAGATGTACTGGAAGGCAAAGGCAGAGTGTTCCTTTTATCTCTGCACAAACACAAGCCTCTTCTTGGACTCCGTCTGTACACTTCTATGAAACAGCTGCAGTGTAGTCTTCTCCAATACGGTAGGAGTCTGTACTTCACCACAGTGTTTTATTTGAGAATCTCAGTTGAAGCTAAATCAAAGTTTGATTTCTCTCCATTCTTTATTCACAGGAAACTCTCTGGAGAAAATAAATAACTCCCTGGACACTGTATTTACACACACACACACACACACACTGGCGTGCACACGCACGAACACACATATGTGTGTGTGTGTGTGTGTGTGTGTGTGTGTGTGTGTGTGTGTATATATATATATATATATATATATATGTATATATATATTTATATATACCAAAAGCACATCAAAACAGCTAGTAATTAGGCAAATGATAATTAGATTTTGGGTCATGAACAGACAGTCCATTGTGTCTAATGAGCAGATCAGTGTGATGCCCACTAAAGAAAACCTGCAGGCCCAAGCACACATCTCCTCTCACTGCAGTGAAGTAACCTGTTGGTTCTGTTATGAGTGTGGGATGATTCTCTCTGGTCAACTCAACCTCAGAGGACAAGTGAAATGTTGACAAGTATAATACAGTTCTGAGTGGTCACCTTCATTCTGTGTTGCATTTCTATCCTAATGGGAGTTGTCTCTTCCAGGATGACAGAGCCCCCGCCCACAAATTTGATAAGCATGAAAACATTATAAACCACATGCCATTGCTGTCTTAGTCACCGAATCTCCACCCAAAACTAACAAATCATGGATCTTACCATGGAAGAATGATGTCACAGGTTCAAGAAACTTGTAGAATTTATGCCAAGTCCCGGTGAAGCTACTCTGATAGTTCATGACAGCCCAGTGCCCTAGTCAGATATTTTACCTTAGTGTTTCCATTATTTTGGCAGTTACCTGTATATCAAGATACTGTTGCTGATAAATCCATAAAAATACAGTCCAGTGTATGCTGTCAAAAATATATCTTACGTTCTGGCAGTAAAAAGGTATCTGATATCTAAAATATGGAATAAGACTTTCATAACTGAAGCCAGTGGCAAAGGCCATTTCACATTTTTCCATTATCCACCTCTGTCTCTCATCAAAGGCTACCATGTTAGCAAGAGGAAAGCTGCCAGCTTCACTTGCTTCTCACACATTGAGAAACATAGTAATACACAATACCACGGTCCTTAAATATCTCTGTCCGCTTCAACCAAATTATCTGGAACAATACACCCTTGCCAGCTCTCTTCTTTCGCTTTATCAAAACTGCCTCTCTCTCTTTTTTTCTCAGCATTGAAAGAACAGCACAGCCCTATATGGCCAGCAACATCATCCTCTCCTCTCTCTTGCATCTGCATGTGTGAGAGAGATATAAGAGTCTGAATGACTGGGTTATGAGCCAAGCTAACAGCTCTCCAACATCTGTTGTTTAACCAGAGGAGATGGGTGCTATCATGTGTAGAGTTATGGAGAGGCTTACACAGGCTCAGGCTCTGGTTTCACTATGGCCTATGGCCCAGAGCCTCCGAGTCTGATAATTAACAGCTTTACAGGCATATCAGGAAAGTAACAGCTGGCTTGGAAATAGGACGATTTTTAACTGGAGAGATGTAAAACTACAGGGGCGCTGGCATAGCGAGAGAGCACTGAAAGCATGGGACAATCCTGCCATCTAGTGTTTGCAACCAAATCCTGTTGTAAGATCGAGCCTTAAATTTATAGGGGGACCTGTAATTACACAGCTTCCTATTAATTACGCAAACGATCGACTTTACGGTCGGTGCGGTAATGTCTCAGTGATATGTAAAAACAGATATAAGCCGGAGGCTTTCAAGGAATTTACCACAGCGACATCTTCCCTTTCCAGTTGTAGAAGGGTTTTCTGCTCCACCACATCCTCATGTCGCGCCTGCAGACTCTGCAGCTCGCTCCTCAGAAGCTCAGTGTCATGCAGAATCTCCTCCTGCATGACAGAACCAAGCAAAGTGTGTGTCACAAGACTCAGTGAGAATAAAGAGTTTTAGAGAGCTTTAGCAACACTCTAAATACATTCTAATGCATAACGCTGTCATAACACAAGAATTTCAAATGTATTTTAACAATGTATTAGTATTGTCCAGCACGCAGGTCTAGACTGAGAAAAAATATCCCTCTAGGGAATAGCAGAGAGAAACAGTACAGGTAGAATTTATGTGTAAAATATATTCACTTGGATGTGATAACATGTTGTTCATAATAATGTCCTTTTTGTGTTTACACTAGGACTACACATAAACTGGGTTAGTCCAGTCTATGGTTTCTGTTTGCTTAGTGACTGTACACAGGGTGTGTGTCGGTGTGTGTGTGTGTAAGTGTATGTGTTTATTGTACCTTCTCTCGACGCAGTCTCTCCACAATAGCGTCCAGGCAGGAGTCGTCAGGTCGGCTGATGGAGACAGTGGAAGATTCCTTTTCCATTTTCAGTCTCTCCTCTAATTCCTCGATTTGAGCCTCCAGAGATTCATTCTCCTCTTCCAGACAACGAGCCTTAAACACACAAACACACAAACACACACACACACACACACCACCTTTAAAAGGGCTTAATGGCAGGAGATAGCACTACTCTTCTCAGAGAGATGCAGTACATGAAGGATTTCTCTCTTCAGGGGTAAACACATCTGACTGATGTCTGTAAAGGCTCTGCAGAACATCCTGTAACATCCTGAAACATCCTGTAAGAATATAACTCCCCAAAAGGACAGTTTGTCACTTTTGCTATACAGGTTATTCCAAAAAGCTATTTGACAGCTGATGCTGGTTCTTTGGTACACATACATAAATAAATCACTCAGAGACTAGATCATCTGGAATATCCCTGTCCATGCCTAAATTATGCATGTGAAACTACATACATTTCAGAACAAATATGACATTAGCTAACTAATGTGATTCACTGCTAACACTGCGGCTTGGAATATAAATCTTGGGCGGTAAGTGTCAACAGAAGTATTCTGCACCCAGCTCATAAAATTTCCCTCCCCAAGTCTCACCACATCAATAAGGTTGGCCAGGCGGTCATTAAGAGCAGCGATGAGAGAACGCTCTCGGGCAAACCGAGTCACACCCTCTCTATTCAGAGCACGGGCCGCAGCAAAGTCTGGCTCAGTCCATTCACTCACTGCAGTCCTGCCAAAGAGATCATTTCAAATCAATTCATTCCTCTAAAATGCCAGTCGTTTGCACAGGAATTAACGCATTAACGTTGAAAAAGAAAACAACAACTATTGTTATCACAATTTTAACACTCCATTGACTCTACTTTGGAACGTGTCATATTGCAAACATTTCTGACAATGAATGCTTGTCCAGAACAAAGTACAAGGGATGATGTCATTTCTTGATATGAATGCAAATGACATCTGTTATCAATCTGCAAACTACCTCCCCTCGGGATCAGGGTGTGGTTTGACTACACACTAGTTACACAATGGTCACAGTAAAGTCGACGGCAAATTACACCGTAGACCGCTTCTCTGGCCTCTTTAAACTTTTAAGTAACTAAAGCCTAACTGAACCATCAAACCCACTACATTACTAGTACCCAGTATCAAGCAACAAGCTGAGTCCACTCCCTGACACTTTGAGTGCTTTGAAATTGCTGTAATCGATTCAGGATTCAGTCTACTTTTCATTGTAGCTCCTCATGACCCAATTTGATGTTGCATTTTGTGTCAGCTTGACAGGCTTGTTGGTTATTTGTGGTATTAATGCACCCAGAGTGTTTTTTTTTTTTTTTTTAAATTCTGACATATTCAGTTCACCATGACTCATGCCGGATATTCTGGTTTAGAAGCAGAACATTATATAGAACTACAAATACACAGAAACATATAGAAATGAAGAAAGCCACAATAGAAATACGACAGGTATGTTTAAAACTCCGTGCTCTGCATGGCAGCTCTGTTTCCCTGCACTGGTGAGCAATCTAGAAGGCGTCGTCAGATCCACTGACCTGGCTGAGGAGCGCAGGTACTGTCCCCCACACCTCTGGCTTACAGCTCCAGTCTGACTCCACTGGTCCTCCTCAAACAGCCGTCGATAAGATGATACTCTAAGCATGGCCATGGCCGGACCAAGGCTGTCAGCAGGCAAATGATGGCATCAAGTCCAGGCAGGGGATTTTATAGAGAATAGGGGGAGAATCTCACACATAGATGAGGGATGTTTCACTGGGCACGGACGTAACTAAGTATAGGAGCAATGTCACGGCCTAGGGATTTCACACACACCAGAGACAACATATCCACGGCAACCGGTAATACCGTAAGAATGCTTACTTGAAGTTTGAAAAGATATATTAGACAATTAAGAAACTCATTCCGGCATGTTACTACTTTAGCAAACGTCATGCACAAGCACCAGTGTACTTCAAATGTAAGGGTACGTGAAGGCCTAACGCTTACTTCTTTATTCTAAATGCAGGAGACAAAACATTCTCTGTATTTCCTGAAAGAAAAATGTCCTTTTTGTTGCAGCTTTGCTTGTGCTTGTTAATAAGTGAAGTTTATGCAGGCTGTCACTATGTAGCAGAGTGTTATCAAACAGAAATAACATAATGCACCAACATAGTAATGAGAGTATAAATAAAGTCGAACGGATCAGTGACCACTGTTGTAATGTCTTTTATTTCAATTAAATAAATTAAAGTACCAAAACAGAGAAAATAATGAATGTGCAAGTATTCAATTGCATATGTACCGAAGTTATAAGACAGACCATTACAATAACCCAACCTTAAAAAAAAAAAAAAAAAAAATAGCAGAGAAGAAAAAAAAAAGCACAGGGCAACTATGGCATTAATGATCCACATCCCAAAGACGTTTAGAAGAGTCTGTTTCAGAAAACCAAATGCTGTACGGTGGCTCAGCTGTGTCAAAAAGCTTAGAGCGAGTGAGAATGAGAGTTTTCACATTCTCTCCTCCACTGACTCAGTCGCGAGAATTGTCCATTCCTTGCACTGAGACGTCATTGTTTGGGCGAGGCCATTCAAACACTTTAAGGCTATGACAACCCTGCATAAGGCTGTGACGGCAGCCAAGCCCTCCTCAAGATTCTTCCAGTGGCTCTTGAAACACTGGAAACTACAGAGGGGCAGGGCTGCCCCCTAACCTATCATGCCTGCACAGTCTGCAGTAATGGGCTGATTGACAAAACAGGCATTAAGCTAACTGAATCAGTAGAGCCAGGCAGAGGTACACACTGGCCTGAGTGCTTTGATGAGGCTGAATTTGTTCGAAAGAGGTTTTCGTCAATGCCACATCAGAGTATGTTAAGGAAATTACGTAACATCTATATGGGTAGGAAGTGCCGTCAGTCTCCAAACACAATGGTCAGACCGGTTTGAACTGTTTTGTTCTCTTGTAAAGTAAGCAATGGTATTTGAGAACAAAAAAAGAGGAAACGTTACAGGAGTTCCTTGTTAAGATACTACAGATATGCTTCTTTTTTTTTTTTTTTTTGTCCGACCAGGACAAATACGGCACGGAAAATGTAAACGCTGAAGAACAGCTTCATTCCTCCCCAAGGGAATAAGATTCAAAGGTAGTCAAACAGCACTGCCACATGTGCCTGCAAGTATTAAACATGTACACTGGGCCTGGAATAACAGAATACTGTAAGCCAACACTGGCTTTTGGGGTGGGGGGGGGCACTCAAAGACAGTTCTGTTCAACCGGTGACACAAACAGTGTAACTGGGGCTGAGACACCAAGGCTGTCAGCAAAGCCACGTCAGTCTTGTGTGAGTACTGGAGCTTTTGCAGGATGAATTACACATACAGTACAAACAGAGGACAAGAGCACATATACCACACATCAGAACATAGCATCACAGAGAAAAACACCAATCAAAAGACTAATATGAGTCCTTATTTACACCAGTTAAGACATTAATGCAAAGATGTGATTCACTGAAACTTTGAAGAGCATGACAGCTGGACCAGTTACAAGCTTACATAGACAAATGACTGCGGATTTTTTATTTATTTATTTTTTTCTAAATGATTGAGGATCACTGATCAAAGCGTTGACGTCAGGGAAAGATTTAAAAAAAAAAAAAAGAAGTTTGACCTTACAGTTCCAGTGAATTGTCAGTATCGTGTTATTATGTCATCAGGAAATGGATAAAGCAACAATAAGTTAGTGTCCACCAGAGAGAGAGAGAGCTAAGATCAGCAGTTTTTAAAAATTAGCCTTGCAGTGTGTCCTACATGAGTTTGAGAAAGAAATAAAAAACGCATGAAGAGAAGACATATGAGGGAAGAAAGAGGGAAAATATAGATAAATAACATTAGTTTCAGACTAAAACAGACATATTCACTGTCATGATTCAAACAATGCTCCCATATAACTTGCCCACAGGTTGTAGTCACAGAAAGCTTTTCTGCCCGAGAAGGTAGTCGATTGTCTAGGTGACGCGGTAAGGAATACATACGTTCCATTTCAGTTTCACAGACAGTAAGTCTCCCTGTATCCTCAAGTAACATTTTCCCCACTCGAAATATTTTAGTGTACTGAAGAATCCTCTGGGTGTCTATGGGCATATCCACAGTCTGCAGGTACATTCCAACAGTCAGGTTCATTAAGAGTTTGTGTTTTGGCATGGGACATCTCACCACAGAGTTTAAAATAAAGACCAAACTGGGGTGAGATAAGAAGGAACTAACTCCATAGACATAGAGGTGAGACCTCCTCTGGACCAGCAGAAGCGACAAGGTTTCATGTAGGGTCTTTGAACCACGTCTCTCATGTGGTAAAACTCCCAGAGTCTGAGTTCGTGCCATGAAAGCCGGGATAGATGCGTCAGCTGACAACACAGGGAAAGAGGCAGTGTGTGTGTGTGTGTGTGTGTGTGTGTGTGTGTGGCAATGAGCGTGCAAAAAAAAATCAAAGAACTAAATGCACCTTGTCTGTGTTTGCACAGCAAGCTCAAGTGCAGAGTGTGTTCAGAATCTCCCAACACTGCACACACACACACACACACACACACACACACACACACACACACACACACACACACACCCACACCTCACTTCCCAATCCAACAGCAGCACCTGCACGCTTTAAAGCTGGATGGCCTGACACCATGACCCCTGGCCCTCATCATTCCTCATCTCCTGCCATGAGGAACCCCAGGATGAAGTCGGAGGCCTTCTGTCTGTCCTGAGCCGTCTGTTTGCCCACCAGGTTGGGTGGTGGTCGTATGAGAAGGGTGGCAAAAAGGGTAGCTGTAGAAGTGTAAGAATAAATCATGTTACAACTAGACTAAGACCTTCAGAACATTGCAGTTGGAACATGTTTTGAGTGAAAAAGATCTGTGAGCTGCGGATGAGTAGAGTGAAAGAGGGTCACTGACCGACGAGGCTGGCTGTGAGGTTATTGTCGACCGAATGCTTCAGTAACTCTCGCAAGAATGCCATAAGGTAGCGAAACACATTGCGGTGGGCACGCGGAAGCTGGGAAATCAGCTGTCAATCAAAACAGAAGGGAAAAAAAACCCCTAAATAAAACGTGTCCAGTCCACTAAGGCAGCTTACAGTTTCAATACCTATGGTAATTGCTCTTTATTATTATACAAATTTAAAGATATCTGTTGAAACAATGGCTTCTTTTTACGTGTGTTTGTGGGTGGAACGCGTCTGCGTGTATGTGCGAGGAAAAGAAAGAACCGTCAACGTTTACCTGTTTGCAGAGTCGGCTGTCGTGAGAACAGTCCAGGCAACGCTGGTAAAGCTCGTAACACACCACTGGTTCCGGCAGAGCCTCCAGGAAAATCAACAGGGCCTCAGCCACTGAATGGTTACAGCCAGCTGTTACACACACAGTTAGGAAACAAACAACTACTGAACACACACACACACACACACACAGAGTGCGGAAGCAAACAGACTGAACATGCAACACCCTTAAGCAAAGACATTAGTGAACTCGGTGACATTAATATGGAAGCAACCTACTAACCTTGAATGTCTAAAACCAATTTAAAATTGGGGGGGGGGGGGGGGGGGGGGAATCCCATGTGTAAAGACAAACAGAGTGATGTTGAGTGAGAAAGAGAGAGAGAGGGAATGAGCAGAACAAAAGGGAGAAAAAATGACAAGGGAAAAAGGGTACAGTGTGTCTCCTGAGATGCTTCTAATTCCATTCTCCTGAAAGAGAATGAGCCTCAGGGCTGCAAGCCAAAAAGCCTTTTTCACAGAGTGGTTACAGGAGAGCGAGTCTCTCAAAGCAGAGCGGAAAAGTGTGAAATAATATGGCAACAAAGGTTGGTCTGGAAGAGAGAAAATAGGGGGCTACATTTAGTTGGCTGCCAGAGGCAAGTTTACGTTTTGCAGTATAAGATACATGCCCTGTAACCCTTGCAGCTGTCTTTTTAAAAAGCAACTTTCACACAGCGCACAGCTGTCCAAGTTGCAGCACTAGCTCCTTCCCTTACACACAGACTGAAATAGAAGTCCCCTCCTTCACTATTAGACACACCTTCAACATTTCAGCCTTAATCTCAAACACTGCAAGCCCCTCCCCAACAACACAGGCCCCTCCTCCGTATTGCAGGTCCCTCCTCCACAGCACGGCCCTTTGCCCTAACAGTCTGCTAACATCTCTCTGGCAGCATTCAACCCCCCTCGGCAACACAAAACTCCAGCTGTGACCTCCAAGATAGTTATTCCTGAATTCATTTCAAGGAACACTGTTTTGGCTCACTGTTCAGAAAGGCACAAATCGATGAATGTTAAGCTTTGTCAGTGCCATGTAAAACAAGTTCTAAGAAACAGGGCGCAGTTGTCGTTCAGGAATGACCGTGGCCGATCCTACTCTAATGGGATTTAGGTCAGCGGGAGCGACGGAAAAAAGGATACGGATGGTGTCAGGAATGCTTGTGTCCAGGCAGTCAATGATACTCTGCAGCTCCTCTTGCAGCCCTGGAGTCTGGAAAAGATCCTCCTACAGATACATCACAGAGACAAATGTCTAACTGGGGCCCTGAGCTGACAGCGCACACACACACACACACACACACACAGAAATAGACGTTTGTCAGTTTGTAAAGGGGTCAGTAAGAATCCACCTGCTGACAGGACTTGGTGAAAAGATGGTTGACCAGCAGCCAGATTTCCTTGGGAATCTTCAAAGGTTTGTCTTCTGCTCCGGCACTGTCCAACAAGAAGTTCATCCTGGATTTCTCCTGGCGAGCCCACAAAAAAAAAAAAGAACAGTCATCATAGATATTCTACTGTATCACAGGTATTCATCACTGTACACTATGAATCCTATTATTATGTCAAGCATATATCCATGCATACTGTACAGTTCTATTATAATACAGCTAAATCTGGCTCCTCTTCTAACTGATAAATTCTCCCCTGATGTCGAGGGTATAATTTGGTATGTCTCAGTTCATCCACACTAGCTCTGAGGCGACCTAAGTACTATGTTTTTTCTCATTCTTTCGGACACTGAAAATGGATCACGGACAAAACGCACTCAAACACAAAACCTCAAAAGCTGAGTTAGCTTCAGAGGCAAAGAGCAGCAACCTTCAATACAGGGAGCTCAATACTGCAAAGAGCATCTAAGCTTTCATTCACTTTACACTGTGTTACTGAAAAACAGACATGCAACTTTTTGAAAGTGTACGACAAAGAAAGCGTGTTATTCATTACTATACACGTTTAAAGATTATCATAACCTACTGGGCAAGAGCACAATGGATACAGAAATAGAAGTGAGCAATTTAAGCTAAACGACACGACGTGACTCACTATAACATATTTATCCTGGTAAATGCCATCTTCCTCTATGGTATCAGTTACAGTCAATGACTGCTACCCTCCTATGCAATGGAATGAGGGATTGGATTAGTGTGAGCCTTAATTATCGTGAAAAATGAGCTCAGTAACACAGGCCCCGGTGCCTCCGTCTGATTGGCTGTAATCGGGAGTGAGGCTGAGGAGTACAGTGGAGGTGACTTAAAAAGAAAAGTGCTTTAATGGGATAAGAAATGAAAGTATGACAAGGCTATAGTCCGGTACAGTCCCAGACTCATTGCTCTATCTTTTCTCTCAACATCACACACAGACACACAACGTCTTAAATGTATATTTAGTCTGGTGCCACTTTAAAAAAAGAAAAGTAGCCACTTCACAAAGCATTTGATCAAAGAGAACGAACCAGTTCTGACTTTTTTTTGGGAAAGGGGTCAAGTTTTTGATTGGACAACACACACCATAACAGGTTGTTTTTAATCCGAAGCCTCGGTCACATTCTCTTACGCTCCAGTGCTACTCGGAGGAATAATTAATGAGAGAGAGAGTGATAGTACAGCAGCTTCAAGTGCATGCCAGGGGGTTTTACCTTCTCCGTGTAGCTATCCTCTCCCTGAGAAAGAAGCAGGCCGTGCAGTGATTGGTTGGAAAAACAGTGGTCAAGGCAAGCGTAGGAAGAAAGAGAGAAGAAGACAAGAGAGAAAACATTGCATAACCAGTGAAGAGTCAGAGTGAAAATAGGATATGGATAAGAAGTTCTCCCACCACCACAACCCTGAGCAGTCATAACAGTCAAACAGTGGAAGTGAAAGAAAATCATGACAGACCACTGGATGGGTTTCGCTTTGTCGGTTAAGTGAAACGTCACCCTGAGGCAGAATTTACAAAGTATGGTTCTGTGTACAAAATAAGAGATGCTTTCTACAGGCAAAATCATTTCTTTAATTATTTCAAATGTGCACTATGTCAAAGGTTATTTATCTTAGATGTGATTTATAAATGTTTAGGTTGAATAACGCATGAGTGAAAACACTGGGGGGGAAAAATGGTAAATGAGGTCACAGGATGGAACAGTAAATGGAAATTGAGTGTGAATGAGAGTGTGTAGCAGAATGAAAGAGTGTCTGATGCCTTTACAACACATACTCTGTCTACAACAGTCCTGTCTCTGCAACCAGCTGGTGTTTCCTCATTCCTCTACTCCCTACTATATTCCTGAAATAGAACCAGGAGGCCAATGATGGGCCCCTTACACATACTTAACCCACGCCTTTAGGCATGCAGATAAGATTCAGAGGCCTGTGCCATACAACCAACATACCTGCCTGGCTTGATCCGATACACTGAAACACGCGCTAATAATCGACATCTATTCCTTATTCTTTCTGACGCGTAAACAGTCTTTTCATATTCTTGCCAACACACTAGCATTCTTTTCTTAATGTATTTAATACGATTGTGGCGTATTTCCCTATATACACCAGCCTTTTTTGCCTCCCCATGTATTTCCGTTTCCCATCTATCTTTTTTCCCCTCACTTTAAGTTCTTTTCTGTTACCTCCCCCAGTCCCTAGACCTAACTCGGGGGGGGCGTAACAACATTAAACATCCTCCTCTACATGCTTCTGCGGACAGACAATGAGCTCTGTGCTCTCACCAGATCAATGAGTTTGGTAATGGGGATTTCACGGATAGGCTTCTTCATTCGGCAAAGGGTCTCCAGGGAGGTGCCGAAGCAGCTGGGAAGGTAGTTTCCAGACACAGTTATAAAGTAGTCTTTGCCTCGGTCCAGATGCAGGACCAGAATGTCCTCGATTTTGTCCTCTCCGGAGTTGAGCAGGGTCACAGAGTCCTTACTGACGTACACTTCCAGAGAGATCTCCAGCGTCTCATCTGGAAGGAACAAAGGTGAATTGTACTGTACTGTTCAGAAAGACAAGCTAACTCTCAGGCAGCTGTGATAGTTTAGTAGGCACATTCACCCATATCTCCAATCTCTACCATTCCAGAGGCTACCAGCCTAACTGGTTTCGGTGCTTTATTTGCTGTTATTCCTTCAAAATTCTTTAATGATTCAATCAAAGAGGGCCTCCAGAAGAGACAGGTACATTCTGTTTTTGATACTTAAAATCATTGGGTCTTCTGACGCAATATACGATTGTCGCTACACCTTATTACTGAAATAGTTGAAAATTTATTTTGTTTAGGCCTGAGTGTGGGGAAGGCACTCACTGGGGTCCAGAAAGCCGTCGCTGGGCTCAGCTCGAAGCCATGGCTTGCAGTACTGAGTGTCGTTCAGTTTGGGGATGAAGGCGAAAGTACAGGGAACCTGTCCATCGTTTTTAATGATGAACGTCTGTTTATGCAGCTGCCGAAACTTCACATTCTCAAAGGTGAACTACCAGAGATGAGGGAAGGGACAAAATGAATAGAATGAGAAGAAAGAGAGAATTAAAAGAAAAATCCTCTGCCCCTCTCCTGCTCTCTCACACACACACACACACACACACACACACACACTCACACACACTCACACACACAGTGTGTCAGTGCCCAGTGCCCAATGAAGCATTGCAACTGCTATGAAAAATAAGGCAATGCTCTTGATCATTTTCACATTTAAACAATCATTACTTTTCCACCGCGGCAGAGTTACTAATCTATCTTTTTTTACTCTAATGAGCATTCACGCTCTAAAGCAGTAACACAGAAAAAAACCTACAGCTGCACGACCCAATACTGACTGCACACCAATAGAGTATCACAAGGGAGGGGAGCGCAGGACAGTAAATCAATGAAGAACAAAGATTATTGCTCCTGCCTGGCACTCTCTCCTTCCTCTCTCTCTCTCTCTTTTTTCTCCCTTCACTCACCTCCCTACAAGACAGAGTCAAGGAAGGCAGAAAGTCATTCTCCATTCTGTCCATCATTCGCACAATCTCCTCAAACACCTTCTTATGGCGCTGCTCATTCACGACCTTCACCTACAAAGCAAACATATGTTTATATTTAAACATATATTTCTAACACTGTGATCAACAGACATACACATATTTCAAAATGTCACTAAAACACACATGCTGAGGGCTCATGACTAATCTTATGCCTTTCTGGAAGGAGGGGACATTTGCAGACAGAACAAGAAGGAAAGAGAAAGAATGAGAAGGGAAGAGAGAGAGAGTGAGTGAGAAAGAGAGAGACAGAGAGAGAGAGAGAGAGAGAGAGAGAGAGAGAGAGAGAGAGAGACAGAGAGACAGAGAGATATCTATGCTGATTGTTAGACTCACCCCAATGTTGAAGAGCGAGCTGACCGGTTTGTGGTCACTTGTCTGGAGCTCCATGTGGCTCCGATAGTGCAACTGTTTGACATTACCGCCCCTCCACAGTATACGATCACACCACGCGGGCACACGACACTTCCCACTGCACACAACATAGTTTTCTTTTCTCACATTTCAGGAAAATGTTTTTATCCAAACCAAAATTCATTTGTTTGCTGAAGCAATAATGAATGCATATAAACGGCATCATAATAATTATAGAGGGCTGAAGGTTGTGAGACTGAGCTCAGATGGATTCATTCAAGAGATATACTTCTGTAACTACATGAGCTGGGATGATTTTTGCTTTTTTCTGCAGAAATCTCATGATTTAATCAACAGGAGGATGCAGACCTCATGAACCATTTATGAGTACTACACAAACTGGGTGTGTCACTCCTATGAAATTCCATCTCGCCATTTTGGGAAAAGAAAAATCTAAAAGTAGATAAATAAATAAATAGAGAGTGCCTTGGCTGTCTTAACAGACTGCTCTATCCAACCAATCAGATTATACAAAATCCCTCACACACTGAGGACAGCCTTGGCCAGCCCAGAGGTACTACACCTGATAAACAGGACTGAATGAGAAATATATAAAAAAAAAAAAAAGAGGGCGTCTAGGTTGTTTACAGGTGGAAAGCATCTCAGCCCTAGTCTCCATCTGAAAACCAATGCTCAAGTTTCTCATGAAAGTATAAGATGGACTGGGGGGGGGGGGGGGGGGGGGGGGGGGACTGTAAGAAATCATTACCTGGAGTCCCAACGATCAGATTTGGCATCATACTTATATGTGGGAATGAAGTTTATCTCTCCCTCCATAAAGTCAGTGAAGGCACGCTTGGTCTGCCTCTGAATATTCAACTGGAAAACAACACCAAGGGGAAAAGATTCTAAGAGGAAGCATTAAGAGCAATAGAGGAACTCCTGAATTTAACTCTATTTTTTATATATATAGAACTGACGATGACAAACGCCAGAAAAAGAAAAGACAAAAACAGGGGATTCCACTGTTACGTGTGTTGCCATAAAAAGTGTCCCCAGGTTAAACCCAATACTGAACTGTAAACAACAGTCAAGGGAAGGTTACTTTCTTTTGTAGTGTTGATGTTGACTATAGAGATAGTAAACAATCCACTCTGTTTGGACTTACCTGATCATATTCCTGGAGTTTCTTTAACTCATTTCCAGCGATGAGTCTCTTCACCTCTTGAGTGTCATACACAAACAAGCGGTAATTCAAATCTCCCAACCATATCACCACACTGAACAGAAAAAACAAGAACAGAAAATGAGTCGACCTTTCACTCACTTGTGTTTAATGAACCGATTTGTATTTGGACAGCGGTACAAAGAAGTTAAACTACACTGGGAATAAATTCACTCACGAGTATGTGGCCACACTGAGAAAAGCATACTGTAAAGTGATTCTTATATGACTGACTACAGTGTCTAGATTTTTATACTTGACTACAAAGACAACAGTTTAATGCTCACTTACTAGTATACTCTCTCGTATTTGATTATACTGACTGTGAGATGACAGTGATGTAGACGTGCACAGAGTGCAGTGATCCTGGCTGATTACTGACAGTATTGCACAGTGATGTTAACTCACTCGTGTTTCACTATACTGAGTGGGGGATAGTCCAGCAGATGGAAACTCATACGAGCACAGATCTCTCTGTAGTCTTGGTTGCGCCGCTCAAAATCCTCCACGTGCGCGGCCAGGTGGGAGTTCACGATGCAGAAACTGGTGTTGTGGAAAACAAACCGGACTGCCACTCCTCCTTTGTTGCCCTTTAGAGATTAAACATTAAAACGGTATTTTTTTTTTAAATGATAAACCAGAATAAGCAATTAAGGACTGGTTTAACCATGGTTCACTTGACCTTCCACATTTCTTTTTCATTCTCAAGAACAAAGTAAATAAGTGAGAAAAACACACCCTCCAAATACGAGAATAAATATTAAATTGTGTTGGACTGACACCCTTGAACTGACCTCCGCTTTTCGAAAGTCCAACACACAGCTGCCATATTTGTATTGAGATGCTGAGTTACACTAAAACATTTCCTGTGGTTTTCACACATACCCACCATTTTGTTCATGATGCCTGTCCCAACTGTCTCTGCAGCCACTTCTTTGATGTAGTCATGATGTTCTCTTTTGACGAACACCACAAGCATCATGCCCACTAACCGAATGGTGCGCATCTAGAGGCGAGAGAGAGACTATTCTCATCCATTTACATCCAAATGTAAGAGTCCATGAAAAAGGGATAATAGAAAACAGCTCGCAAAAAAAAACAACAACAACAACAACAACAACAAAAACAGCCATTACGCCATCACCAAATTTCCCTCCTGTCGGGTCTCTCCAATTTATGTTTTTGTTGTGGTGATTAAAGTGAAAAGGAGACACTGGGAAGTGGTTTGGTGTACTCTGGTTCAGCGTTAAAGCGTTCCCAGTCGCTGAGAGTCTCATTCCCACTCACTGAGAGGATATGTGGCTTTTCTCCCTTACCCGTCTGTACTTGGCTTTGGGGTGTAAGCATCGCTCTACCGCCTCCACCCAAATCTGCTCTTTGGATGAGTCCAGATAGAGGAAGGCCTCTGTACTCAAATCCAACTCCTGGAATCTATAGGACCAGAGCACTTCATTTACACACTTCAGTTTATTACAACACACATCAGCCAAAGTTTTATCAATGGATAAGAACACAAATGAGACATTTCATAAACGTAGCATGGAACAGTGTAGGACATGGGCATTCTGGATATCATAATACAGGAGAAAGAGAAATGTACTGATTATGACTACTAAGAAACTAAATCAAAGGACAGAAAAGTGTTGATAAGCAGAGAAGTGTTGATAAGCGATAAGCAGAGCCCTTGCTTCATCGTTACATGTAGTAATGTGGTTCCTGTGAGCTTGAGCATAAACAGTAAACAGTGAAATCCTTTATTAATGTGACATGTGATCCAACACTGACCCCAAAGCATAGACATCAGGTGGCTCTGGGACACAACACAGCCAAGGCTCCAAACTACTATCTGGGGACTGGCCATTCACGTTCCAAGTGCCTACGAAGAACCTGGGGGTAGACAGACCCAAATAATGCAACAGCAAAATATTTTTTTGTGAGTTGTGTAAAAGCACTGTTCCAATTATATTTACGTAAAGTTTATGTTTGTGTTCTTCAATGCCTTTATCATTCTTATGGACAGATGGAAAACTCCCATCACTCACTTGAAGTTCTGGATGTCCACATACTCCTTCTCCTTTTTGGCCAGGCGATGTTTAATTAGTCCCTCCCTCTGGCCTGCTTGGCTAGAGAGCATTGCCTGCCTCATGTTATAGTTTGATGGGCTGTCATTCCAGGAAAGATGGCGATCCATTGAAGGTTTAAACCTGCAAGGTTATGTAACACTGCCATTAACAAGCAGCTGTTCTGCTGATATCTGAGGACAATTTGAGAGAAATTCTCTGGAACGTTTGATGGCGTTCACATTTCACTCACTCTTGTTTAGCAGGTGTAATATTTGGTGTGGTGAAGGCTCTTTCTTTGGAGAGTTGACCTGCCACGTTTGGGGTGTACGAGCCTTTTCTTGGTGGGAGGGGAGGAACAGGTGGGGGCTCTCTCTGGGCAACAATACGGTTTTGTTGGTTCTTTTTCTCTTCCACTTTTAGAGAGTGGTTAAAATTCTCCTCAAAGCCAAAGTCTAAGGCCAGTGAAAGGGCAGAGTTTACAGGACCTGGCAATAGAAAAGTTAGATGAAATAGGACAACAGAAAGAATTAATTTAACAGACTGTTAGTACATTGCGCTTGGTGTATTTACATAACGAGTTCAAAATATCTCTTGCATTTTCCTTGCCTGTGTTGGATAGGTTTCCGGAGGAGCCACTGTTGGTGTTGACTGGCAAGGAATTCTTAGGGACACTGACTACAGGGGCCACTGAGCTGGCAGTTTTGGACGTCCCCCGCTGGGGGGGCACTGGGACAGATCCTGGGCGTGGGGCTGGGACCACAGGCTCCATCTTTTTGGGAAGAGAGCTTTTTGATTCAGCTACTGGGGAAAACAAACAATAAAGAAAAGAGTTCTGAGATTTGGCAAAGTAGAATAACAAAATAAACAAGCAAAGTCATCTATGTGTGAAGCTTAGAAATGTGCAGACAAAGGACAATGGCGGTTTCTTTTTTTAGATCTCCAAGTCTCATGTCTGACCAGCAATGAACTTTGAAACCCTGACACCAAGACTTCAACTGTGGCTAAATTTGGACTGAGAATTGTATTTTTGTACATTAATGACATGTGTGTAGGGATTGTGTGCCCATTAACAGAAGTTAAATGCTACGCATTTACAGAAAACAATTTTCTGCTGACTTCATGGAACCCATCAAATGCATCCCGTGACATTAAATACGAGGAGCTTTCTCATGAAAAGTAGGTCATGTGACAGGAAAAAAAAACAAAAACTATCCAACCCTCTTACATTTAACACTACAGCTCATTCTCAGCTTTGCCTGCTGTTTCACAGAATGAAAACTGATAGACATTCTGGACAATAGAGGCTTTTAAAAGAGCTTAGCAAGTTGCTTAGAGGGAAATTACTGACACAAAATTCAGTGCCTATGACCTTATTGTTGAGGGGGTTCTAGCCTGTCACTGTGGTTACTGTTATGACGTCAGTGCTGAAGAAGTTCTAACCTGACACTGCGGTTACTGCTTTGCTGGTAACTCTCATCACAGGCTACCCAGTCCACACTAATGGTTCTCAGTGGCTCTCACAGCTTACTGCTTGCCCACACTGACCATAAACAGTGTGACCATTAATTACTTTTCTGTATGTCCTCATTTCATATTTTTGCTGAATGCGTGTATTTATTTTTCTGTGTGTGTGTTCAAATACTGCTATGAGAAAACTAATTTGGTCTATGTGTGATGTTGAAAACGTGCTTCTGCAATTTAGCTACAACTATTTTAACGTCTGTGACTGTGATGACTCAGTGTTGGCTCTTCCAGGAACATGACAGAAGTATCTCTAAACATTTATACACGTTAGTTCCAACTGATCTGTAATTGTCCGGAGAGTATGTGTTTGTTCAAGAGAAATGACAGGTTCACCTTATAAAGTCTGTCTTGACGTGTTTTTCTTTATCGTTCTGTGACGTCGAGAACAAATGACTGCCAGGTCAGTTTTGTGCAGTCTCACTTTTTCCATAATAAATTTCGAGAACGCACAAATACCACCTAAAAATCCAAGCTTCACCTTCAAAAGTTCACCTGACCTGCAATGAACGGGCTGAAATCTCCCCACGGGCGCTGGTTACTAAAAATCTCTTAAATCTGTTCATAGTGTTAGACCAGACTGGTGAATAAATGATGGCTTTGATGATGAATAATGCATGTCTGGCATGGCCTGAAGCAGGGAGGCAGACAGGTGTGAAAAAAACGGAACCTCACCTTGCAGCTGAGCTGACTTCACCTGTGTGAAGAACAACTGACTTCGCTCATCGTCCTGAAGCTCCAGGAGCAGCTCAGGGGCTCGCTCGCCTCTGACCCGTATCCGTAGCGATGCTGGAGGGGAAGGGAAGGAGTCAGTGTAAAGGAGAAATACACGAAAAACTCACAGTCTAACACTACAGACTGACAACCATCCACTGAGCCACAGAGAACGTGAGGAAAAACTAACCCCTCCCCCCTTACTTAGTTCAGTGCTGAAAAATGGTTTTGTACTTTGATATTTGATTGGAAATAGTGGATTGATTTGGTTAAAAAAGACTTCAGAATATTAAACATCAGAGTGGCCTTTGTTTTCAGGGAAATACTCACGGTTAACTGGTATATCAATGAGAAGAGCCTCCTCAGCCTCTGTAGAGAGAACATGAAAGTAGCTATGCATATCTGATGCACTGTGCTTGTATTTTTGATCATAGTGTATTGCTCATATTATTATTAATAGTATTGGTAGTAGCAATAGTAATAGCAGAATTATTATGTAGCCTTGTCAAAGCGGAGAAACAGTTCAGAGGAAACCTAGATTAACACCACAAATAAAGCATGCAAAGTGGTAGAGGTTAAGCCCTTGCGTGGGTATGGGTAGACACTCTTACCTCGTACAATTTCAAAATTCCCATTGATGGGTATATTCAGCTGAGGTACTGGGCTGGACACAACAGAATCTGGGTTTGCTAGAACACCCAAACTGAAACAGAAGAGAGCAGACTTTGAATGGGGAAACCGAAGTAAATAAACATTGAGCTTGTCATGAAACACAGTGGGCAGAACGCAGTTTTCTCTCCTGCCGCTTTGTTATGTTTTATTTATTTACGCCCAAGATTAGGAGGATAAGCAGATCAGGAATATACCTCTTATCTGTTTGTTAAACTTTAAAATTAGCCTCCACTGAATATGTGATGTAAGCTCTCTGGAAAGGCAGCGGGACCGCAGTCTCTTATCACTTGCCGTTTATATGTTTCCGCACACAACAGTCTTTTAATAAAGGTCACGGTCTTTTTCTTTCACCCATAACAAAAGCTGTTTCTTATCTCATCAATGATGCTGTGATGTGCTCATACACTCTTTCAAAAACCAAAATGAGAAGCAAAATGCTTATTTCACACTACAAGAAACGTGGTTAAAAACCAAAGGAGGTCACACGTAAGCCATTTCCTACTCTCTCTGACTAAGCATGCTACAGCGAGGGCTCAGCATGCCAACGCTTCCACCTCTCCCCACAGGAAACATTATCGAGGTGGATTAGCGAAAATACTTTCGATGCTGCTCGGCTGTTCTAAAGGCGTAAAGCTAAAACAACAAACGTTTGTGTGTTGACACAGATCTCTCTTGGTCTGCGTAGACTGTTAGGCCATTACTGAAATACTGTCTAATCATTCAGATAAACAGCAATCAAATGTAAAACGGTATTGAAATGTAACAGTCTACAAACTAAAGTGGGGGTGAAGACTTTAGTCCATCCTCAAAGCAAAGCCGACACATTACCCTCTGCTATCATACGACAAAGCGTGAAAAGTCCTGACAAGACAATGATGCTTGAAATAAATCCTTTATTCCTTTCAAACGTCCTGAGGTAAAAGACACTGAAGTTGTTCAATGAGTAAGACTCATCATGTGTTTTTCTCTAAGAAGTCAAAATAAACCAGAAAGAGGGCCACCGATATGGTATTAGTACTGGTTTTGCGTGGCTTCTGACAAGCTAAGAGGATGTTTTATTCCAATGCTGCTGTCTTTCCCTTTTTCCACATTTCACCATTGTGACGTGTTTCTACAAGTTCTAAAACAGAAGCATTCAGTAAAATCTTCATGGGCCACTTGGCCTGCAGGCGTTTGTTCCTGAGAATATGCCACGCACTATTATCAATAGTGTGGAGCTACTCTAACCTATGTCAGGTGTTGTAGTGCATTGTTTGAAATAATGTCCGCAAACGCACCCCTCTCGTGTGCTAAACTTAATAGCCCAGGGCAAGCATGACAGGAATAAGGAAGTCCAAACCATAAATGAGAAAGACTGTAGCAACGCTGAAGGGTAAGATCAAAGAACCTCTGTCTTTTCAGCTCTACAACAAAAGTCTACTCTATGGAAAAGGCTACTTGAACAATTCAGCACTATGAAACAACCTCAAGCAGAGAAGCTTCTGAAATCACCACGAAATTATTCTTTCTCTTACAGGACAGATAGAATTGGAGGCCTTTGTGTACACACACTGTTACAATCATAGCCTCAAAAGCACAATCATACAGCCTTTAGTTTTAGCAGTACACAGTGTGTGTGTGTGTGTGTGTCCACTTTACTCAGTGTGTGAGAGAGAGCGTGTGTGTGTGTTTTCCAGAGTGAGGCTCAGTGTGTACAGTTCTAATGCAGTTAAAGAGCTGATGCACTCATGTGAGGCTTATTAGGCTCCAGGACGCTGAGGTGGAATGCAGTATAATGGACAGCGTGTTGGCTAGTATCACAGCTGATCTCTCTCTCTAACACACACACACGCACACACACACACACACAAATAACATGATACAAAAGCTGTCTAAATGACACCGAAAATATGACAGCTGCAAAGGATTCTCTATTACACAATCTTCAAAGATACCTTCCTATAAATTTATACAAAGCACAAAATTTATACACACTTTTCAAGTGTTTATGTCAAACACTACAAAAGTATATGTGTGTCAACATTGAAAGCATGATTACAGATTAATGGTTGATTCTTTGTACCAAAGTGTGTTATTACATTGCACAGAAAAACCCATTTTAAGATCCATCTGCTCAGTCAAGACAGCTGGTAATTAAGACATCTAGGCTACTTCTCTGTGGGCTAAGTTGCTACAACATATCCACTTTTATTTTCCAACTTCTCGGGTGCAAAGACTACCACGCTGAAAAAAAATCACAAACCCGGCCATTTGCATGTATTTAAAAAATGACAAATGGTACATTAAACAGGGATACATAAATACAGTTCAGATCAGAAACCAAAAACGGATGACAGATAAAGCAGATTTGCATAGATAAACACAACTGTGTAATCTGTTCCACTGCTATGGTGTTAAAAAAAGGCCATAATGTAAGAGTATCACTGAAGAAAAAACTGCATGCACAACAGCAACAGTACATATATGCTTTTTTAGAAATAAAAACACCTTGTCAAGCACATACATGGTAGAAAGCAAGTACATCAATTAGCGTGTGTAACAGATACTCACGTAAACTGTCCGGACTTCTCAATAAGAGAGAGGAGCCTTGGTTCCCTCTGCCCGCCCCTCAGCTCATGGCCTTTAACAGTCTGAGCATCGACATTACGGAATCAATAACGTGTTATGGAGATGGAGGGGAGAAAAAGGTAACGTTTCATTGGGCCTTTGAGGTCTGCCAGGACTCATCCATTCAGGGGGTCCAAGTCTCACTGTGGTTATTTCCATCACCTTGAAGATGGTTCAATGCATACTGTAATATCTATGTATGGTAGTAGCATCCTATTTTAAGTGAACACGTAGATAAGTTACGTTGCAAGTATTAAACCGGTTATTTCATTAGTGTTGTGTATTTTTATATTCTAAGATATTGCACATTCATTACTTTTAAGCGACATCTAAAGGCAGCCGTTCTCATGAATGTAACCCTAGCGTGATAACAACTGTGACTGAAATGGTGAAATAAATGCACATGTATCATGACTAGACAACATTAAAATGTTTAGCATTCCCTTAAAAGAATTTGACGTGGTAAGACATTCCTCAGTTTAAATACCATCTCAATGGCTAGCCCGGTGGCTCCTATAGACTGCTACCAGCTTATTAATTAAACTCGTCGGAACGAATTATATGATCGCGTGTTTACAGTTAGACTACATAAAGTGTTACGTATTTACACACTTTTGATTAAGAAATACTGTCGTCGAACAAGTTGTCAATAGGATGATTAGTCACAGCAATATAAGGCTACGAAAGGACAGCTAAACTAGGTTACATGTAACACTGACCAAAAAAGTATCACAACCATAAACACAATTCATCATCAAAGCAGATGAAACACATGCACAAAAGGATACTGCCAAGCACTGCTCATCAGTTATGCCGAGAGATGAATCCATAATTTATGTGGATTACTATCTTTGTCTCAAGACTACAAAGCCAGCGACCAGTAGCTAGGTTAGCTAGCTGGCTGGCTACCGAGCTAGTTAACTAACTACTGACCAAAGGTCTTCTCATTCCAGTCCCACCCGAGTTGCTTCGGCCTGCTGAGACCGGTATCCACAGATTCAGTGGCCGGTGCTCCGATGTTTTCCTCCTGTGGAGGGCACTAGGGGGGCCCCACAGGGACGTGAAAGCTAAGCTAATATGCTAACTTTACCTGTTTGCTATGGGAGCGACGCCTCTTCATACCAAAGGAAAGATCCGAAAAATCCCGACTGGAAATGACACCAACTCACGACTGAACGAAGCGAACATTTATCTAAAAAAGTCTAAACTTACGGCTAATTTTTGATTAACAACGGCAAGTCAGATGTCTTTTAATTTCAGGATTTACTTTAGGTTCTTGCAAGCTGATCTCAATGTCAAGTTATTCACGTTGTTTGCTTGCTAGTCAGAAGTTATGAATCAGCTAGCCGGAAAGCTAGGGAACTGCTCTTACCTTGTGAACGTCTAAAGTGCGCAGCATTTGCGCAACTCACAAGGTGCAGTGAAGGAGCGCCTAAGTAATTGAAATTTTCCCTTTATTTCACCAAAATTTTTGATTATATTTTTCGAATTCACAGTCAACTGTACTGTGACAAGTTGAATAGTATTTATCAGGAGACAAGTGGAAGTAATACAAATTATGGGGAGGGCCTTTGTAGCATTTAAAGAAAATCTAAATATGCTTTAATTAATTATTTTTTGACAATTTATCAAAGATTCTGCATACTTGTAAATAAAAGCCTTCAATGAGATGTGTGTACATACAAGTGTGTGTATGAATTTGAATGGCACAAAATAGCAGCAACTTTATAAATTATGTCTCCATCTACTGGGGGTGGTCATACTAAGAATTACAGTTTAGAATTACAGCTAAGCACTGCTGGAGATTTCATTTGAATAGACACATGATGTCCTTTGGAGCTGAATGAGAATCAATGTTTTGCTCTAGAGGAGTTAAAATCATAATTACTAATGCTATACTGTCTTCCCACAACCCTAATTAGGATAAGTGGCTTTGAAAGTGAGTGAGTAAGTGAGTGTACTGTCTTTTAAAAATGTGTTCTGGACATTCAAAGGTTATTGTGATTACTAATCTTTCCTTCAGCAGCTTCTGCCCCGCCTTTTTTATGTGCCACGTTATAATCAGCCTTAAATAAATCTCAAATTAAAATACTTTGCCTGTGCTCAAAACATACATATTAAGTTTGGATAGAGGATTTTAATGTTCTCTACAGTGGGTTAGATGACAAAAGACTTTAAACTATGGGCTGTCATTTCTTCCAAAAAAAGAAATTAAAATCTCAG
This sequence comes from Chanos chanos, assembly GCF_902362185.1. Taxonomy (NCBI): domain Eukaryota; kingdom Metazoa; phylum Chordata; class Actinopteri; order Gonorynchiformes; family Chanidae; genus Chanos; species Chanos chanos. The sequence goes on from NC_044496.1 coordinate 48,306,152, forward strand.
CCATGGACACTTTAAGGAATGACATGAGCAGCTTTTTTTTTTTTGAACAGCTGAGAGCTATTGAACTACGCAATTGTTTTTCTCTCTTCTATTTTCGTTCTCTACTCCTTGGTCCCTCTCTCTCACCTCTCTGTCTTTTCCTCATACGATTCTCACACCTCTCTTTTGGCCTATCTCCCTCAGTGTAATCTCTACCATTGTAGTGGTGGCATTTATTGTTTAGTTCATTATAAAACACTCTACAAAAATTGTGCTACATACTCTGATTTGTTATTGTCAGAAGTTCTCAAAGGGAACAAAATTTTTTAATTGGTATCATATCACTTTAAAATTCATATGAGAACGATGGCTTTATCTAGTGCTTGTATCACAGTTATTTTACAATTGAAATGTCTCAGTCATTATACATAAATACATAGTAGTAACTTAGTACATTTTCAAAAACATTTAGAAGTACAAAAGCCATCTAAGTATATTACATAGTTACAATATATTTGTAGCTTTCAATGAATTTGACCCAAAAAAAAGAATAACAAAGTAAATAAAATGGTAAATAGTAAATAATGATCTTAATGTTACTGTCCTTCAGGGACGAAACCCAGGTCAAAAATGTATTTGAATGATATAAGGATCATTCCAGCCTTAAAGCGCTCTCCCAGTCCTCCTCTCCCAAACCTTTCAAAACTGAATGAAGTCAATAAAATAAATGAACAATATAGTTCAAGTCATGGTGGAAGTTCTTTGACTCACTCTCACTTACGTAACAAAAAAAGAGAGAGAAAAAAAAAAAACTTCCAGAGAGGCGCCCAGAAGGAAAGGGAAGGAGACCATGTTCAAACAATCAATCAAATACACATTTGTTCCAGGTCTGAAGCGTTGTAATCGGTGCCTCATTCTTAAGCGGAAGAGGCTTTGATTTTATGAATGGCGTAAGGGCTAGAGTTGCTGTGGGGCCAGATGTCTCCGTTTGGCACTTCCATTTTGTCTCTGTCATCCTCCCTCCTCTCTTCCATGACCACTGTCATTATCATCTCGGGACTGAACATGTCCGCTGTACGGTATGAATGCGTGAGGCGACGGAAAGAGGAGTCCAACGAACCGTCGTCGTCGAAATCCTCGATCAGCCCCCTGCGGGATCTGCGAGTTGCCTTGATCTCATCTCCTAGCTCAGAGACAAGGTCCTTCATGTCTCTCACCAGTGTGGACTTCAGGCCAAACAAACATAACAGGAAGACCAAACCAGCACAGATCCCAGAGACAAAGTACAAAGCAACCGTCTCTGGGAGTCCTGAGGTGACATAGGCAAACCAAATTGAACATATTAAAGATAGAAACACATGCAGGTTGTAAAATAAACAAGTTGTAACGGGTATATTCGGTTGAACCCGGAAATTAGAACTATATTAAATGTATAAGAATAGGTCACTGCTGACTGCTGCTGTCAAATTTCTTAAAAAAAAAAAAAAAGAACTCCTGAACAGAATTCTTTTTTGATCTATCTGATATTGAAATCTCCCAAATCTATGGATGATGCATTATGGAGGTCTTAGGCTCAAATAAAGACACATACCCTGAATGTGTGAAAAAATTTCCAGAGAGTTGGTGAAAATGTTTTGAGGTCTGACTACGCCAGGGCCAGTGTACCAGCCTCCTGCAGGCAAGAGGGGAGGAGACTAAGCAGCCAGCAGTCAGCATGCCCACTAACAATAAACTAACTATAAACAGCAGTTCCTACTGTGACCCATAAGCAAAAGCAATATGTACAAGTGCCCATTTTACATTGTCAGTTGACTTTTCTAATTGTTTGGTTGCTACGCATGGAGTCTTGAGACGCAATGTTTATTTACAGTAATTTCATGAGGTTGCAATTAAAGATTGAGACTCTTACCATGTGTTAAGTCTGAGATCAAGAATGGGTCTGTAGATCCACGTCCCACATCCTCCAAGAGATATTTAGGAACTGATTATGAAACAATAACATTTATAAGTTTACGATGTCTGTCTTAAGAGAGGGTGCACTGATACATATACAGTGTCTTAACTAACCTTGGCACTATGAAATATAAGTTTACACGTGTGACTGTAGCTTCCTCTTAAGTTTTTTTTTTTTTCTTTTCTTTCATCTTTTTTTCTGGACTCTCAGACACTCACCGCACGTGAAGGACACACGGAGGTGTTTTCTGGTGCCAGGAAAACAGGGGTCTCCAAAACTCTGGGCATCAGCCAACACAGAGCAGTTAGTCCTACCATGACACCTTCGCGACACCTTTCTCAGAGCGGATGGGGCCAAGCATTCTAATGGAGAGAGATACAGAGACACATTTAGCCACTAATAAGTGTACATGTGTTTAGAATCTTCTAGATATTTTCATTTTAATCTTCAAATACCTACACAACAAATCTGCAACTCTTGTATCTCAGGGTTAAATTTAGCACAGACTTAATTTCAGATTTATTTTAGATCCATTAACGTATGAGGTATTGGTGTTGTTTTACAATACAGCACCTTTTTCAAGTACTCTCATAATTTCCTTTACTCTGGTGAGTGTTATGTCGTAATTAACAGTGATATTTCTTATTCGCAATCCACATTCATACATGTAGATGAAATCAGAGTTGATTGAACGCTGCCAATTGCTATCTATAATTTTTCTGTTTTCTGTGGGCAAATTAATTCTCCCTGACATGAACACAAAAGCTAATTCAAAATTCTTTATTGTGCAATGTAAGACTGTAAGTGTTATTAAAAAGACACAAATAAAAAATGACAGGTTCAGTGAGTAACTGCTTATCTAAGTGTGTCAGTTGCTTTTGCTGGTTTCATTCACTAGATGGCGAAATTGAGCAGATTGTTTTTCCAGACCCATGTCAGGCTTGACTTCAATTTCCTGAGAGCAGCCATGAGTCCCATGAGGCAGATGCCCAAACGAAGCAGAATAAATGGCAAGGACTGTATCATTCTTACAAGCCAGTTTCATCCTCTCATTCTCACACACTGTCTTTATGCGATGATGCTCTGTGACAGAAAACACACACACACACACACACACACACACACATACACAGAGAGAGAGAGAGAAAAAGAGAGAGAGAGAGCGAGAGAGACAGAGGGAGAGAAACACACCATTTTTGAAGTGTCAAAATCCATTTTTCTGGACTGACTTCGATCAAAATGTGAAACTTTTACTTTTAATGATTTATCCAAAGAATGTTGGCATATGTGTGTTTGGTTGTTTGTTTGTTTTTTGAAAGGCAGGACCTTGATTCAAGATTGTTACACATTATGTCCACACACCTAAATAAGTAGAACCATGTCCTGGTTATGAAAATGTGGTCTCACCTGGTCTGCACTTGTAGGAGACGAGGATGTATTTGCTGGTCTCAGGGCAGGGGTCCTCTCCAAACACTGGGCTCATCACTGGTATCTGACATGCCCTTCTGTCCTGGCACTCTGACATCACCTTCTGCCCAAACACAACAATCAAACCTCAGTTAGGAGAAGAACCATATCACTCAAACTTTTATCTTTGTTCTCAGTCCCTGATCTTTCCGTTTGTTCTCGAGCCCAAGTTCAGGAATGTAAACAAATTATCTTCCATTTTTTTTTTCCTGTTCTTTTTTTTTTTTTAATGTACTCAGCTAAATATTTCCTACATTCTGCTTCTCTTAATGAAGTTAACTGATATCGCACTCATATTTTTGTCGAGTTGAATAAAATGCACTGATAAATGGGTGATAAAGAACGTAGTGTTTTGTGAAGTACCTGAACAGCCAGAGGGGACATGCAGTCGGTGCTCTCATCCGTGATGTTGGGATTTTTGGAGGGACATAAGTGCTGACTTGGCACACGGCGTCCGTAGAAAGCAGAGAGAATGGCCACCGAGGTTTTTGAGGGGCACCTGATGGAGAGAGTCTCCCCATCACAACCATGGGCGGTGTGATTTTTCAGGATGGTATGGAGGTAATCTGAAGAATATGAAGAGAAATAGTTTATTGACAAAGCCTTCATTGTCATGCCTTTAACCCACAAGTCCACAGACGCTGTGTCCAGGATTCTTACGTCAGCGCTGTTTACGTGAATAAGCGTATTCATTCAAAGCTAAAAAAAGAAAAAAAATCAGTGGTCAATGAATCATTTGTCTTTGTATTAATAAGGGGCATGAGCAAGCACTATACCATCCAGAAACCACAATGATACATTTAAAACACCATTGGATATGGTTATGCACCAACAACCTGACACAAGTCAAACCACCTCCCTGTCCTATCTAATCTTTTAGGGCGTGACTGCCATAACTACTTATTACGTAGTGGGCTCCTCCTAACTGTTATCTAAGTATTATATCAAAGTCAATACACCTTTTCCAGACAATAAAAAGTTGTAATAAAAGTTGTAATAAAAAAGTTAAACATCAAATTTTAACACTGTAATATGCTCAAAGTATTGTAATGCACTGTAATATCCCAAAGGAGAATGATCGCTGAAAGACATCAGCAGCTTCTCCATCAAGTTTAAGTTGAGACTATCATATAAAATTTAGATTGTCCCAGGTCACTGCATATCCAGTCCAATCAGCGCATGCAGTGCTAAGGCCTTTCAGTTAAGAATACTTTCTGTTCCTTCCTGTCATTTCATTTATCACCTGGGTTTGCTCTCTGGGCTGTATTATGTTTAACACGCTAGGCTGCTTTCCCACATTAAGCTGTATCCATGTGTAAACACTTGTGGTGAGATTGCTCCAGCGTGAGACAGCTGAATCACTTTGTCCATTGTAATAAGTGCTCCCTCCTCCTGACCAGGCCTGGGCTGTATCCCACACAGCGCTGGTTTTTTACAGGGACTCCTGCAAGCTTGTGCCAGGCACAGATTCACAATAAGCTATTATTGGCCATGCAACTGCACTCACATCCATTGTGTTCAATGAGATTAAGTCAGTTTGTGAAGGCAAATAAAGTTATACCTACCGTTTTACAGATAAAGCAATGATGAATGGTTTAAGTTTACATATGAGAGCACACTGTGACATCAGCTTCCAGGTTGTTATAACTTGTAAGATTACACACCATCTGATTTTTGCTTTTCTTTTTTTGTTTTTTGTTTGTTTGTTTGGTTGGGTTTTTTTTTAAGTGAAAATAACTCAAAAAGAAAGGTTACTTTCTTGTTTTTTTAACACAGCTGACGCAGCGTTCTTGCTAGTGGAGAGCTCCCTGTGTGTGGAGAGGCTTGGGTTAATAAAGATGATAGTCTTCTCTTCCTAAATAGTTTGTACTGAAAACAATGAGGAGGATGCAGACAGAGAGCCCGGTGACCCTGACACCCGCCACTTTAATGCTGGCACTATGCAGCTGTTCTCCACAGGATACACATCACACATTAATCACAAAAAAAACACACACTCTCCTAAGGGAGCTTGCCTTTAAATCCACTAATGCTGTCAGGGATCTCTCCGATGGACTTCCCTCCAAAACAACACGAACATCGGAAGAAGAAAAACACTCACCAGAAAAATCCGGAGCTGACCATGCAGGGTGCGTGCAGACAGCCAGGAGAAAGCACAGAAAACAGCCGGACCAGCTAAAGCTCCATGGAGGAGACATTGTTGACGATAAGACATAACGATGCAGTGGGTGTCGTCCACACTGCTGCCAGGGTTGGTTTGTTTACAGACCCCTGCCATGAAAGAATGGGTCAATGATGCCATTGTGTATCCTTGAGAACAGTACTCCTCTTTTCACGCTCTATGACACAGCTGACTGACTGACACACATATCATGTTATCATGTTATGTTTAGGTGGTGCTGTGTTTAGTATTTCCATGGAGTAAAATCCATTTACAGGTGAGACAAGCACCACCCACAAATGAGTTGTTATGTGTAACATAGCTATGATAAGTCATAGCTGTGACTTGTTTACATTTCACAAAGAACGACAAAAGCAAAAAAAAAAAAACTTTTTAAAAAACATTTAAAAAAGAAAAAACATAATATACACTCTGTAGTTATGCTTTAAGCAAAAATTGAAGTATGCCCCTTATTTCACTATAGAAGTGCTTTGTTTGACTTGGCTATATAATGTCAGATGTACTGACAGTATCTATAATAGCCTTTAGCTTGTGGTCAGTATGCATGCCCTTGTGTGTGAAGATAAAGGGGAGATTTTCCTAGCAAAAAGCCCAGATGGCAGATGTCCTGTTGGGTGGCCTATCTACTTGATAAGGGTTTCCTGCCTCCGTGTGAGGGAAGTCTGGGGTCAAGCGTGAGTTATGGCTCCTTAGCACATCTTTTTCCCAGAAATGCAACAGTTTGATTCTTTTCAGTCTGGGAACTGAGTTTGGGCCAATGCTTTATCGCTTGTATCTTTTTAGAGGGAAAGTCCAACAATTAGAGTGATTTTTTGTTTCATTCTCTCTTTTTTTTTAAAGGCAAAAACATCACTGGTTGTCATAGGAGCCAAACAGTGATATTAAAAATTCATAAACTTGGGTGTGGAGTTGGCAAGCGTTTGCACTAACGTGAGTGAGCTATCAGTGAAAGCTGATTCACTGGATTAGACAGTGACAGTAGTAAAGGAAGCAGACAGTAAGCGCTAAATTCACTTTTTGCTTTATCAGCGCTCAGAAAAGCAATCTTCCTCCCTTAAAGAAATAGCTGAAACTCATCCAAGAGAAGCTGCACTCCTACATAGTGTATGGCTCCGAAGACCCAAAGGAATTTTTCCTCAACTGCACCAGACACATAGTTAGCCCACTAAGGATGATTGAATTGTGCAAAGTTAATCATTTCCATTCTTACTCTGTATTTGCAGAATGATGAGTGTGGTAACGACTGACCAAGGGTGGTGCTCCATTCCATGGAATCACCCATGCTCTTACGATTCTAAACAGATATTGAAATTCCACACAATTGTTTGGTTTTACATTCCACTCCACAAAGTCATGAGGATTCCAATGGATACAGTTTAGTATGCGGTTTGTGATATGTGTCAGTATACAGGAAAGAGGGAGAGAAGCCATTCAATCTACAGGTCAAGGTTTTTGTAAAATTCTTAATGAAGCATAGACACATAACCTTTGGTAACAGTAAGCCTTTTAAAAGGGGAGGGAATAGAACTGTGACTAAACTTTGCTGTAACTAGTTTCCTGCTCTAGAGTGTGTGCAGGTCATTTCCAGGCTTTGTTGGAAGTTTCCATTTACAACATTCGTTATGCTATATGTCTGTTTCATGGAAATTCCACCTCAAACTCAGTGGGATTCGAGTACAGATATCTAGAGCCCCATTCTGTTGCTGTTTTGAGCACTCTTTTGTTTAGTGTCTGTTTAATAGTGTCTCTCTCTCTCTCTCTCTCTCTCTCACTTTCGCTTTTTTTCCCTTGAGAAGCGTTTAGTGTTTAGTATCTCTCCTGCAGCAGCTATGCCAACAGTTGTGAAAATCCCCCTATGATGCAATGGGCACCCACAGACACACAGCTGCCGGTGAAAGAAGAAATGAAACTTCATTTTTTTCGGTGTTCGCACAAGTTCAGTTGGTCTATAATTTATTTTTAATTTTATTTGTGTATCAGGAATCATAAAGTTACACAATAATGTAGCATGAATCTTGTGTAAAATGCATTCTGCTACAAATCCATGGTAACCAACACACAACTCCCCACAACAACACCTCAGCCAGGGGTATGAGGTTGAATGAATGAATAATCACATTCTGAATAAACACATCACACTCTTATGAATGACTCACAGCAATATATATGGATTGTATGGACCAACCCTTTTCACTTCGAACAAATTTCATATCAACTGAGTATACACATACACATATAATCTTTCTTCCTTCTCTCTTCCTGTACTGGGGGTTTGCCTACCCCTCCTAAATGACTCACAACTGATATCACAAAGACTCAAGAGATTTAAAAGAATTTACCAGAAATTTCCAAATTATTTGAACAAAAGTGGACTGAACAAAGTTATCTGATTGTCATTGCCTTAAATTATTGAGCAATGCCTTTGAAATGTATTTTTGCCTGAAATGGCTTTTTCTTTCTTTCTTTCTTTCTTTCTTTCTTTCTTTCTTTCTTTCTTTCTTTTTTCCTTTCTCTTTCTCTCTCTCTCTCTCTCTCTCTCTCCCTCGCTCCTTATCCATCTATCTCTCTCCATCTCTCTCTCTCTCCTTCAGTCTCATGTTTGGAAGTTTAAAAAGCAAGAGTGTAATTAAGACAAATAGTGAAAAGGGTCCTTCATTGCGAAAGAGCCTTGAATTCATTCAAAACCACCAGAATCAGCCATCAGCTTCAACGGCAGTGGCAGTAAAGCTTGTTGTTAATGTTTGCTCTCACAAGTCAAATTATGAAGGAGCATGTTATAGTAGAGCACATTGTAATGGAGTATAGTGAGTGCCTTGTGTTAACACTACATGCAAAGAGAGTACTGTTATTGAAAGATCAGAGGAAATGGTAAATGACCATGCAGGTATCCTGAGTGTTAAGAGAATGTCTGAATAAATGTCTGAATGAATGAATGAATGAATAAATTAATAAATGAACAAATGAATGAACGATCGAATGAATGAATGAATGAATGAATGAATGAATGAATGAGTGAACGAATGAACATAGTAAATACTGGTCTATGTGAGATGACGTTGTTTTTTCTTTTAGTGTCACGGTGTATTTGTGAGGTGAAAGAGGAGCTATTTTAAGCACTCCTGCTGAGTTTGGCTCAGTGTTTATATGAGTTAACGCCACACCCATTCTCCCTAGCCTCCCTCCCCTTTGACTATTAAAGTTCGTTCAAAGCGATAGCTTCAAGGAGTAAGCAGACATCAGCATAGCAAGAAAAAGGTCCAACCAACGCTCCCTGAGAATTCTCCACAGCATACTGTAGGATTAAGATCTTCAGAGTGATTTTTCATCTCACTCACTCTCTGGTCAGAACTCTCTTGTGGGATAACCCCTCTGAAGATTGGACTGACTTACAACTTTTGAAACTGGACAACATGGCACAACAGCAGTACTCTGAAAAAGACCCCACCATTGAGCTCTTCATAAAGGTCAGTGCTACTTCACTGTTTTAAACTACTTTTCATAGTGAAAAAACTTATAGTAACACAGTAGCGCTACAAACACTCCATTTGTACGATGTTGTTCTTTTCAGAAGAATGTCAGAATGCTGGACAGAAAAAAAACAATTTAGGGAGGAAAAGTTATTGTATTACACATAGTTACTATATTACACAGAACATCTAGAATCGTGGAGTTTAATTAAAATGAAGTTTAAAAGTACAGTCATTTACAGGCATTCAAGCACAGACATAGTTGAGTCATTTCTGAATTGTGAATCTGACTTCTTACTAAGTTGTATGACATTACTCAGTGCATCCAGTAGAGCTGTTAAACAGTGTCAAGCCATATAATGTAGTTATATGACTGTTCACACAGGTAGAAATACTGTTGATATTCAGATAGGATTTGCGTTTGGCTATAAACCAAGATTTGGCATATAGCTATCAGTACTTTCTCAGTAAAGGGCAGAGATCCACACTGTGGGCACTGTGAATTTTACTCTCCTCTTTTCGGTGTTGTGGTCTTAGTTACGCAAAACCAGGGAGACTTCAGCGTATCTGTCCTCTGTCACCCTAGCTTTTATCATGACACACACTCACACACTGCAGGCTCTGGAGGTCATCTTATCAACACACAGAGTCAGTCACAGGAGGAGCAGAGAACGCACTGGGAGCCCCTGTGCAGTCTCTCCCGACTATAGAGACCCACCCACACTTTAGTGTATACGCACATACTAATACAATCAAACACATACACACGCACGCGTACGCAAACAGATAAACAGTTTACATTTATATTTAAACACATGTATGCACACTTATGCAAGCTATCAGTTTCACACACACACACACAACACACACACACCATTAAACACATGCACATATATACTCATATGTACAAGAGCAAGTATAGGCATAAAAAGATTTCTCATACAAAGACTACAGAAACTCTGACACATTTTTTTAACAATGGTGTTGCCTCAGCTTTCACATCCAAATGCCGTGCAACAAATCTACTAGTTAATTGAGTTTTCATGTTAACCGCCTCACCAAAACAAAGAGCCTCTATTTAACTATCACCTTTGTGTTCAGGATTTGTTTATATATCTGCTGTTGCTGATGTTAACAAAATATACCATCATATGAAATATACATTCACAGAGGGGACCTGATGTATTGTTCATGTGGGCTATCTCCTTCTCAAGACAATGCCTGTTTTCCTCTTCATGAAACAAAACCTTTAAATAGCCACAGCACCTCCCTATTTCTGGAGCTTTCTAATGAGGGGGAGAGGCCCGGAAACAGACAACAACTAAAGTCAACAATTAAATCTGAAATGACAAATGACTAAAACCTAACGAAGAATAGTAAAAAAAATGTGAAATTTTGTGAGTGCTGTTCTTCTAAGTGTGGGAGTGTGGGGTTGTGGGTGTGCGTGCGGGGTTGTGGGTGTGCGTGTGTGTGTGTGTGTGTGAGTTGTACAGTAATACACATCTCTGGTTTGTTCTCAGGCAGGGCATGATGGAGAGAATGTTGGAAACTGTCCTTTCTGCCAAAGGCTCTTCATGGTGCTCTGGCTGAAGGGAGTCAAGTTTACAGTCACTACAGTTGACATGCGAAAGTAAGACCCTCAATCCTCCCTAACACTCTTGATTGGGATTAAGATTCATACAGTTTATCAACTGATCACAGTCCACACAATTTCCTGCTATTTGTTTATTAGCTGGGAGTCTAAAGTTTAATTGAAATGGGGTGAGATTGATCTCCTGCTCACAGAGCTAACTTAACTCAGCTTTGTTCTGATAAGACCAGGGAGGAGCCTGTAAAAGTGTTTTTCAAAATGGAGAAAAGCTCTCGATGCTATTGTAAAACAAACAGTCTTCTAATCTACTTTCTAAAGAACAAACGAAAGTTCATTTCGAATGCCAAATAAGCAGGTAATTGAGACGATACTAATGTCCCCTCCCTAGGCAGCTGGCCGCACCCATATCCGTGTGCTTTGCTTAATGAGTAATAGAAAGCTTCTTAAAAGATAATTAATCAATACTACCGGTTCACTCTTTTGTGACGCACAAGATAACCAATCAATTAGTCTAAGGGAACGGATAACGCCCTTCCACCCTTTTCTGTCACCCAAAATTTGACGTATCCACTGTCTACTCCTCCCTCTGGTCTGCAGGAAACCAGAGGAGCTGAAAGACCTTGCCCCTGGGACTAATCCCCCCTTCCTTCTATACAACGGAGTCCTGAAGACTGACTTCATCAAGATCGAGGAGTTCCTGGAAACAACTCTGGCTCCACCAAAGTATGGAAATATGGAGTTATAATTCAAAAATAATTCAAAAATATAATTCATTATAATTCAAAAATATTACCCTTGCTTGTACCATCATGAAGTCTGCATGAGGACTTCAGTGCATATTGTGTGTTTTAATATTCAGTGTTACTCTGATAAGCCCAAAGTCCATTTTTGGGGGTGTGATTTATAAGAGGTCTATAAGGTTGGACTGCCTGTGACTGTTATGTGAAGTCATGGTTCTGACAGCATTATTAAGGTGATATGGCTGTCATGCGGTGATTTTGTCTACCTTCGAGAGAAGCATGGTGCTCTACCATAAAGGTTCATTTGAGTCTTGTTCCACTCAGTTACCCACACCTCAGCCCGCTTAACAAAGAGTCCTTTGATGTGGGTGCCGACATCTTCGCCAAGTTTTCTGCCTTCATCAAAAAGAGCCCAAACAACAGCTGTAAGTTACAATTTATGCTTTTTAAAATGTTACTCTGTGCATTTAGCTATAGTTTGACAAGACAGATAAAACTGGAATGAAAGTAAAACATTCAAAATTATTTCTGAAGTTGCACAATATTGCCCAGTTGCAAAATATCTCGACTTCACCATTGAAGTTTCATGAGGAAGTTTCACACTCTGGTTGTTGCCTGTTTGTTCAGTACAAGAAAGAGCTTTGCTCCGGGAATTTAAACGACTGGATGACTACCTAAACACCCCTTTGCCGCAAGAGATAGATCACAACTCAACAGAAAACATCACAGTTTCCACAAGGAAGTTTCTGGACGGCAACAGCTTGACCCTGGCAGACTGCAACCTGTTACCCAAACTACACGTTATCAAGGTAAGCTCCAATTCTGAGAAGTTTTCAACAAGACAGTTTTCCACAAAATAAGTGGAAGGATTCTCACATCACTTTTAAATTCATAAAATAACACAAAGATATACTGAATATGGTTGATTTTATGGATATTTATTAAAATTACATAAACCAGATAACTAATCAGTTTAACACTACAGTAAGCAACTGAACATAAAGTATAATACAATAATTTTACAACTACAGAAAAATACAGATTGTATAGAATGGTCACTAGCTTCCTTCTCAACACTTTCAGAAAAATCTGAAACAAAGTTATCTCTTTATCAGTAATTAGACAAATGTAATTACTGAATATGGGCCTGAAACATTAAGAATTCATGACTGTGCTTATAAGAGTAAATCTAAAATATTTTTCTCCTTCTTCCTTGATAGGTTGCAGCCAAAAAGTACTGTGACTTTGACATTCCTACCCAGTTCACGGGAGTGTGGCGCTACCTGAACAATGCCTATGCAAGAGAGGAGTTCAGCCAAACGTGCCCGGCAAACATAGAAATTGAGAAAGCTTACGAGAGTGTGGTCAGACAGAGGAAATGAGCTGCTCCCCAGTCTATCCATTCACAGTTAAATCTCTAAACACCCGCAATACCCAAAACACGCTACCGAGGAGAGGGGGAGGCACATTATGAATTTATATCTTCTATAAATAGTTTTTGGAAAATCTATCACTTGCAGATGGATTTGCTAAAGATGACTCACTATGTTGTTTTTGTATTTCGGTGTAAATAACATAGTTACACACACAGCTAAAAGAGATGATTGTATGTATGTATGCATGCATATATATATATATATATATATATATATATATATATATATATATATATATATATATATATATATATATATATATATCAGTTTTGTCTGTTTTGCTTGGTGCTGCCTGTTGCCAAGGATCCCAGTCCTCCTTTCCAACTAATGTAAAACTGGCTGCTAGTAGTGTAAGTTAACCATATGTTTCTCCTACAGGTGACTTGGAAAGTTTTACTTTTTATTTTACAGTTGAAGTCAGTGTCAAATTCCCACATTTCGTACACTGAATAGGCCACTAGTGCAATTGACGGTATTTTAAATTTAGAATATTTTGTCCATAGTGTAAATATGTATTTTTACATCAAGAACAAGGTTTAGTACTTTACCTGTGCATGCTTATCTTTAAAGAGCAAGTATTTATTTAATCTTATGATTGAGTGATTGAAACACAATAAATGTAATACACTCAGACACACCCTTCAATGGTGACAGAATCTTTTCATCATCACAGGTATTTGTTTGATTTAATACAAAGCACCATTCAGATGTATAATCAAATGTATTATGCAGGACAAATGTTAATATTTGCACAGTAAAGGTTATTATGTATGTCAGTTTGTATAAAAAAAAGTCTAATTATAGAGATGATATCATTGATTATTTGAAATAAATAAAATAAACTGGCTATGTATCTGGAAATTAATTCCAAATCAAATTGTGTACAAAACACAAAAGTGGAATTAATCTCTTTGTCTCTTTTACTTGCTTGAATATGCAAAACTATTTATCAGCCTTCTCTAACGACAAATTGCAGATAATGTTTTGAAACCAACTCTACAGAATGTGAATCCAAACAGATTATAAATAACACTGAACTTATATTATGTGTTGGATAAGGAGATATTGTGTCACACAGTGATAGTCTCAAAAATAAAATTTCTTTCAATCAGTCCATTTTACATAGATTACTTTTTATTGTAATCTCAACACCAGGCTGCTTTTGTCCCAGTTAAAAAATATATTACAGTCATCAAATTGTTTGAATTTTATATATAAAGCAATGTACACATTGTCTCTTGGCTATGAATTGGATATTTAATTGAGAAAATGAAAGAGGAGTCCTCAGGGGTTTGTTCTGATGTGGAAGGATATGGCATCCCTCTGACTGTCTCAACGGGATTAATCTCTAGTTTGTCACACAGTACTTCCAGAAACAAGCTGTTGACACAAAGATGAAGAAAATCCTTGACACGTCAGAGACTTTTCAATACTACGTTATTTTCATGCAACATTTCCAACACGTTTCCTGGGAGGTTTTCATGCGCTAATCTTAATTAAACAGTCTGTTGGTATAACCTTTTTGCATTTTTGAAAAAAGACAATATATTCAGTAGATGGATACAGAAATTCATTTTACGAGTGCATTACCTACGATACTCAGTGTATTCATAAGAAGACGTAGTCGTAATGAAGCAGATCAGATGATGTCTTACCTCTCTTGTTGGGTTTTGACAAGCTCTGGTCAGATCTCAGAAAGCCTTGAGAACGAAGGCTATCTGCTGCTGCTAATTTCAGCACTGCTGCTTTGAGGTCTTCCACCTGAAACAACAGAAAATCTTTCAGGATACAAAAAAAATCACCAGAGCACGATTTTATTTAAAAGATACACGAATGTTAAAAATTACATTTCAGAGTTCTTACCATGTTGCTAATTTTCTCCTGTTGCATAGCTTCTTTAGCACCTAAAGTATGTGGAATAAACCGGACTTAGATTAACATATAAATTTGATGCTAAACGACCGCTGAACAACAGAAACTCTAAATGGCCTGTTTCTCCCTCACCGTTGGTCCAAGTGCCTCTGTCTCTCTGTAGCATGAGGGGAAAGACATTTTTGACATCCCTTTGTTCACCTAGGTCATTAGTGTGCCCCTCTTCCACCTCTGCTACCAGCTTCTGCAGCAGCTCTGTCAGGACAAAAACATCTCTGAGTTATCAGCTTCTGTCAGTGTCAACACCAGAGACACTCCATTCACTTCCAATGTAAGGGTCATAAAAGAAAAAAAAAAACAAAACAAGGTTTTTGTTAGCTACTGCAAACCAACAGAGCTAAGGTAGGAATACATCAAGAAACAATAGCTTCCACAGCAAAGTACTCCAGCGTACAACTATTTAGTATATATCGTTAAAATGGGTAAAAATCAAAGACAATTGGGTACAAATCAAAGAAAAAATCAAACATATCGAGGCACTGTTCATTCACACAAAAGCTCTGCTACTGAAATGTACGTTCATAAACTCAAATAACATTTTAGAGTTAAGTATGTCGCTATGGTTTTGTCATGTCATCCCAGAACCAAACCAGATCAGGAACATCATATCCGTAATGAAGCCTCAATCCCACTTCCTAATTCACCCAACCATCAAATTATGTCTAATTTATTTGAATTCTGGTTTAGTCCAGCTATGATGCCATCCCTATTACAAACAATCTCTCAAAGCTCAATCACCACTAGTCAACAGAGTAAATATTTCAAAATTTAATGTCTCATTATAAAAGACATTATGAAAAATGAAAATCCCCTCCGGTTCTTTTTGCATTTTGTTTTCAATTCACAAATGTTGTGATAGTATAACAATAATCACTAGAATCTTGATAGATCTTTAAGATCCGTATGATATGTTCTCAAAACAGTGATGAACACCTAAAACATTAAAACAGCCATGGCTTATGAAACACAACAAACATCTCTAATCTACTCACTGAAGAGGTGGCAATACTTACCTTCCTGTGGAGGAAGTCCAGAGTCTGGATACAGTGGTAAAGCTTGCGTTCTTCTCGCTGAGCAGACCACAGCCACGATGTAGAGCAGTGCCACTGACAACATGGTGAGAGTACTTCAGGTGAATCAGGTCCGCACTACCAGGTCCCGACCGGGGGCATCACTTTTATATCTGCCAAGGCCATCTATCCTGCGGAGATCAATACATTTTGTGTCACCCCATCCCAGTGTTAATGGTTTTGACGTGATGGTTCTCTGGTCATAGGCGCAATTCAACCTGTGCTGTCAATTCAGAGCCGGCCTATCTCTGCTTGCACAGATAGTCCTAACAAATGTTTGCTCTCCACTACCAATCAGTGGCTGGTCAGTCACCTCAGATTCTTTATGTCTGACACCAGATTTTGCTGTGATATAGGCTGCTGCTCCTATACAGTGAGCAAACGCATCGCAGTGTTCATTAGGATCCTGGAGATGTCATGTAAACAGATGTCCCTCTTTGACCATGTATGTCATGTACCTTTCTATTTAAAATTCATGGCCTTTCGGTTTTAATGTCATAGAGGAAAACCAATCACTTTGGCTCTCTGGATTTTTAGGACACTATCATTCCATTTAATTGTGACTGTATTAATATGGTATGTAACTAATAAATTAATAAAAATGATTTATCAACAATGTCTCTAAAGCAACTTGAAATGGCTTCTTGTCTAGACCAATGATTTTATCTGAGCATGTACACAAACTCCTATTACGCACTTGATGACGTTGTATGTAGGTCATTGCTGTAGGTTTGGCTTGGGCGTATCTGTCAAAATGAAAGGTGTATAATACAAAATGGAAGTGGTATGGCCAGACAACTGACTTGTGATGGATAAGGTTGGAAGTTTCTGAAATTGAAGCTGAAAGTGTCAGACCCCAAAACCATTCCTCATCACGTTGGTCTTTGATGAAGCACAGTGTCTGAAAAGGATGAGGTCATAGGGACAGACAGCAACCATCAACAATGAGTTTGTAGTGCGTTTTGCCTGCAACACTTGGCTCAATACATACTAACCCGTGACATTTAGATTTATACAAAGTTTGACTTTGTCTTGATTAAAACATTGAAAAGTGAAATTGGAAAAGTGATGAACAAATTCATTAAATTCAAATGTGAAAGTGGCTGACTCATTCATGTTTCATGTTTACCTTAAACAAACACATTATGCACAGAAGTCAACTTCACTAAGAGCTGTGCTATTTAGGGTATTGCTCTAAGAATTCCAGCCTGATTCATTCATCTGTCATTAATGCTAGGGTGAGAAAATGATTTAAAAATTGCATAGACCTTTTCTCCTCTCACCCCACTCCTCAGTCATTCACACACATTACAGATATAATTCAGTCTGCAGCATTGTGTGAATTTGAGTATTTAAGTATGCCTAAGCTCTATGGTTAAAAGGGCCCTGACGTGGCTGGAGTTAACATAGTTTCATCAAGTACTAGAATAACTAGGATATTGTTTGTATTCTAAGAATCCCATGTGGTTCTGTTCAAAGAACATCACATATTATTTCACAAATGAGGGGCATCTGAAACTACATGAAGAGCCACAGCAAGATGGAGAGAAAGAATGCTATTTAGAAAGATTATTTTATAGTGCATTTTATTATGATTAAATAAACTGGTAAAAAAAAAAAAAAGAAATCTGTCACAATGTGTATTGCACATACCTTGCTTTATTGCACTCAACAACATATAAATTTATTTAAACCATACATATTGAAATCTAACTTAACAAGGGTGTGACAATACTAAGCAGGTCATATATTTAAATTACTTGATGGTAAACTGAATGTACAAAACCAAATAAAACGCGGAGATGAACACTCCAAAAAGAACACGTAGCTGTAGTTTTTCCTGAAACGTGTATTTCATATTTAACTTCAAAGCGATCTCACAAACTCCACCTTTGTGTAATTGTATTTCAACATTTCCAAGATGATAGTGATTGTAGACCAAAGATAATCTAAGAACAAAGATTATTTAAAACCAAAGATGACATAAGGCCAACATGATTTAAGGCCAAAGATGACATATCACATATTACTCCACCCTTGTTTATTTCTGATCAGATATTCCAAAGGCGACTGAGATAGATAGCTAATTATGAATTGAGTACTAGTGTCAGAATAAGTTAATAACACTCTAGATTTATGGTTAATACATAATGACAAATTATAAGACATATACAGAGTCATTTCAAGTTATGAGTGGGAAACACATCTGTTATCTGTAACATATCTGACAAGAATGGTGAAAACATACATGACAATGACCAGGATTATACAAAGTACAGTGCAATGAAGGAGCTGAAAGCTCCTACCCATGGAAATCTTCTGAACAAAAGTGACCAAGAAATGACATAAATCAAAGCTTAGTCACAGCCTCCTCTGTAATTCTGCATATAACTCTCTCATACAAGTAAAACGGTAATTTTTAATTTTCATATCATACTTTTGGTTCTCGCTTAATTTTCTCATATTTGGAGGGAAATGACAAAATCTTCAAATAGTATTGTTGTTGGAATACTACTAATAATGGATGATATACAGTTTATTCAAGTCTGACCACAGACTTACTGTTTGATATATTCCTAGTGCTTCGAGCACCATAGCAACGCAATACATATGGCCAAGCAGTAGAACAGAGATGAAGCAAATATGAATTAATTCCACATACATCTTGTTCAGTGTTATGCTTCACCTGTGATTTCTGTGAGAAGGAACACAGTTCTGAATGTCATTACAGTTACACCCATAAAAGTGGACAAAATGTTAAGTGCACATGTGTTTGGGGGGGAGGGGGCACTTCAGTGAATCAGTGAATTATGAAATATCAAAACTTATCACAAACACAGCTAAGTGCCATCTGATCCATGTATAAAACTATTAATGTGTCAAAGCTGCAGCAACATCAGTAAAGATGCAAGGGGACATTTTTGTTCAGTATGGAAAAGTTCTTGGATGTATCCAAACACTAATGACATAATGACACTAATTAAAAACAAAACTCATACACAAATGAACAATTTAGGAACAATACACAAATAATGTTTGTAACTTTTCGATTCTGATTTTTTTTAATTATAGTGACGAAAAAGTCAATGAATCTCTCTTTTTAAATTACTCTCACTTCTAAACCAAATACAATAATGAGACAGTAAAAACTTTATAAAATATGCTAATAAAATAAACTAATGGGAAAAAAATCAATATACCAATATTAAGCCACAATGAGAATTGATCACAATGTTCTTCAGTAAAAACAGTGTTATAACTCCATATTTCAAGTTCTACTCTATATTTATCTAATTACATCTACGCTTTATACAGAGGGAAAATATGCAAAGGTGAGGCTAAGGAGGTTTGTTTTGTATTGTAGTAAACAACTGACACTTTTTCTTCCTCAAAGAATTCCTGTTTCCTAAATTGAAGTAGTTGTAATTATATTCACTTTGGATAAAGTTGCTACACTCTAAAAGCAAATCCTAACTCCATCTTTTTACATAAATGAACAAATAAATAAATACGTGCTCAGTGCATTTATCAGTGAATGGAATAATGGACATTACAAGTGGTTTTTTTTTTTTCTTTTCAAAACTCCCCTTGCTCATTTCTTAACAATGTCAAGTTCAGCTTAAGGCAAAAGCAATTTCTTCTTATGGACAAGGTCAGATCTTGAATTAAGCCATAAAACTAAATTTAACCTTGTTTAATAACATCAGTAGTCACCTTTGATTCACTGTTCATATCACTGGGGTATAACCTGGAGAAAAGTATGAAAAGCTAATTCACTCGCAAGATTTTTGTGTGAGAGTGCGGTAACCTCATCCGAGCGAGGTTTAGAGTTTCTCAAAGCAGATGGAGCAGAGCAGAAAGATGGCATAGAGAAACATGAGACCCAGACCTAATCTGCGGTCCAGCCTCCAGTGATTCAGATGCACACTTAAGACCTGAAAAGGGAATGGGAGGAGAGAGAAAGTAAGTAAAGACTTTTGTCCCTTTTTTTTCTTATTCCCACCTTCTTTGTAGAGAGCTGAACAAGTCAAAGGCTGAATATCATTTGGATCATGGGAAGAGTACTTGAATAATTAAACGGATGCCCCATTACTCACAGTAAGAAAGACAGAGGCAAGCAGGAGAATCACAGAATACACCAGCCCCTTACTGTTAATAAATACCTAGAAAAAAAAAATTAAACAGGCAACAAAGCATAGTAAGAATCCAAAAATATAAATTATGAGAAAGCACAATATCTTCTGAGATACATGCAAAAATGGGTTATTATTGTAATGCATACTTTATTATAGGAGAGATGCAGCAGAGAAGAGAGGAAAGACAGCAAGAAAGAGGGATGAAAAGGGAAAAAAAATGATAGCATACAGTCGACCCATAATCCACCACCAGCGTCCGCAAAGCCCAAGGGAAGCCAAGACCCAATAAGATGTCAAAGATATTACTGCCAATGGAATTCGAAACTGCCATATCACCCATACCTGTAACGGAGCCAAACACACTGCTGTTAACATTCATCAGGTTGGCAAATACTTTCAAACAGACACAATGACTGGATATCTGTGTCAGTTAAGGGCAGACAGGAGAAAACATTGAGTAGGAAATGAAGGAGCAGACGTGTGACTAAAAGACAGAGTAGAGAGAAGAGAGAGGATGGGAAGAGCTCAGC